>NC_057800.1:148007628-148307628 GCF_018294505.1 Triticum aestivum
AAGTGGGCGAGTGGGGAGGGAGCCCGAGGCATCGGGGGGGTCTTATCCCTCTCTCGTCGACGATGGCGAGTGGGTTCGACGGGGCTACGCCCCTGTTCTGACCCCGGTCGGGGGGACAGGGAAGGGGACGGGCACGGGGGAACTGGGCTGGCTCGGGTGGGCAATGGTGGGCCGGCCCAGGTGGGTTAGGTCCAGGGGGTTGCTGCCTCTCTCTCTCTCTCTCTTGTTTTCTCTAACCGTTTTCTTTTCCATTTGAACTTTCTGTTTTCCAAACTTTTCAGAACCAAAACAGTTTTATAAATTATAAAACTTACACGTAAAATATCATCATGTTTTAGGCTACTGCCACAATTAGTTTAGCACTTAAATAAAATAGGTTAGCATTTTTGCAAATTAAAAAGCATTTAAACAAATGTTATAGGCACTGTGTTAGCTAATTTAGTGCACTTAAACACTTTGTGAAAATGTTGGTTCACCACCAATATTACCAGGAGAATATTTTACACATGACGAACATTTTAGTTTTCATGTTTAAGCAATTTTGAAATTCACTTAGAATTTGAATTTGAATTCAACTGAAATAATGAAAGAGATAGAAGACAATGATGACCAAACACTTGTTTAGCAAAATGATTAGCTTAACCCCAAGGGTTACTGTAGCATCATTACACCGGGGTGTTACAACTCTCCTCCTCTAAAAGAAATTCTCGTCCCGAGAATTAAGAGGTAGAAGGGAATAGGTTGGGGTACTCAGCACGGAGGTTATCCTTGCGTTCCCAAGTGGCTTCATCTTTAGAATGATTTGACCATTGCACCTTGAGGAACTTGGTAACCTTCTGGCGTGTTCGACGTTCCGCTTCTTCAAGAATGCAGATCGGATGCTCTTTGTATGTGAGATCATATTGCACTTCAATCAGTTCCGGATCCACTTCACATTCCGGATCCTTGAAGCATCGACAGAGTTGCGACACGTGGAAGACATCATGGACGTGAGAGAACTGAGGTGGAAACTCCAGTTGATAAGCCACCAGTCCACGACGGGCGAGGATGTGGAAGGAACCAATGTAGCGCGGAGCAAGCTTACCCTTGACTCCGAACCGATGAGTGCCTCTCAAAGGGGTGACACGCAGATAAGCTTGTTCACCAGGTTGATAAGTTGAACCCCAGTGTTTCTGATCATAGTTGCTCTTCTGGCGGGACTAGGCCGCCTTGAGATTATCCCGGACAATGCGAACCTGCTCTTCAGCTTGTTTTTATAATGTCTGGACCAATGAGCGGCCATTCCCCAGTTTCTGACCAATTCAGAGGGGTTCGGCACTTATGTCCATAAAGCACTTCAAAGGGTGCCATCTTCAAGCTGGCTTGATAGCTGTTGTTATAAGAGAACTCCGCATAAGGGAGAGATTCTTCCCACTTCTTGCCAAAATAAATAACACAAGCTCGAAGCATGTCTTCAAGAGTTTGATTGACTCGCTCGACTTGGCCTTGGGATTGGGGATTATAAGCAGTGCTCCAGGTAATATGAGTTCCCATTGCCTCTTGGAAACTATCCCAGAACTTAGAAGTGAAAATACTGTCGCGGTCTGAACTGATCTCCTTCGGAATGCCGTGGAGTGACACAATTCGGGAGATATACAAGTTTGCTAATTGACTAGCAGTGATAGTCTCCTTGACTGGCAAAAAGTGAGCAACCTTCGAGAATTGGTCGATGACGACAAAGATAGCATCGTTACCTTTCTGAGACTTTGGAAGGCCAGTGACGAAGTCCATCTGAATCTTATCCCATTTCCATTCAGGAATAGGGAGAGGTTGCAGAAGTCCAGCCGGTTTCTGATGTTCTGCTTTGACGCGACGACAAACGTCACATTCTTCAATATATCGAGCAATGTCTTGCTTCATATTAGACCACCAGTACTTCTGATGGATGTCTAGATACATCTTGGTACTTCCCGGATGAATAGAGAGAGGGGTATCATGCGCTTCTTTCATCACCTTCTCTGTCATAAGCTCGAACCGGGTACGACAATGCGATCTCTGAAGTATAAGGTTCCATCTTCACCAAGTGAGAAATCTCTGGATTTCTCTAAGGCAAGATCCTTTGTCATCAAATCAACATGAGCATCTTTGGCTTGAGCAGACTTGATTGCTTTTAGAAGAGTTGGTTCCAAGACAAGGTTATCCAGAGAACCCTGTGGAACTAGTTGAAGGTTCAGCTTGCATAGCTCTTCATAAAGGCGGGGTTGAGCTTTGAAGACCATGTGATTGTTGCAATAAGACTTACGGCTCAGGACATCGACCATTACATTAGCCTTGCTAGGTGTATAAGATATACCACGGTTGTAGTCAGCAATAGCTTCCATCCATCGCTGCTGACGGAGGTTCAGATCTGCCTGAGTAAACAAATACTTCAGACTCTAATGATCAGTGAAGATTTCGCAATGATTACCGAGAAGGTACTGTCGCCATAGCTTCAGTGCATAGATAACCGCAGCAAGCTCAAGGTCATGAACTGGGTAGTTCTTAAACTTGACTTCGAAAAAGCCTATGACAAAGTAAACTGGGACTTCCTTCTTGAATGTCATAAAATGCGTGGTTTTAATGAAACCTGGTGTGGATGGATTAAGCAAATTCTATACGAGGGGACAATTAGCATCAAGTTGAATAATTGTACGGGGCCGTACTTTCAAAGTGCTAAGGGGGTCCACCAAGGCGACCCCCACTCTCCTTTTCTGTTCAATTTGGCTGTGGAATGCCTCACCAAAATGATTAAAAATGCCCAAAAAAATAAGTTGATCACATGCCTGGCATCTGACCTTATTCCTGAAGGGGTGTCTGTTCTGCAGTACGCAGATGACGCCATCATTTGCTTGGAGGATGATATCGATAAGGCAGTTAACCTGAAGTTGCTGCTATATCTGTTTGAAATGATGTGTGGGTTAAAAGTGAACTTCCAGAAAAGTGAAATCCTCACCGTGGGGGGATGAAAATAATGTGAAAAGTATGCGGAGTTGTTTAACTGTGAGATAGGCAGCTTTCCCATTAAATACTTGGGCATGCCTGTGAGTTATGCAAACCTGAAAAACTCTGATTGGGAGTTCATTGTGAGTAAATACCTGAAGAGATTCGAGACCTGGATAGGTAATGCGGCTTCGATGGGTGGGAGACATACCCTGCTAGATTCCGTGGTTACACAAATCTCTCTGTATCATATGTCGATGTGGCTTATGAATAAAACTTTTATTGAGAAACTGGATAAACACAGAAGGAGATTCTTCTGGCAAGGGTGTAATAATAAAAGGAGATACCACCTTATGAGATGGAGTAGAATTTGCAGATCCAAGGATAAGGGAGGTCTGGGTATCAAAGATCCGCGTAAACAAAACATTAGCTTAATGGTTAAATGGTGGTGGAAACTTGAAACGCAAAAAGGACTCTGGCAGGATATTGTCCGGGCCAGATACCTTCGCAACAAAACTGTTACGGATGTTACTGCCAGATTTTCTGACTCACCTTGCTGGAAATCTTTGCTAAAAGTAAAAAATGTATATATGTTGGGCAGAAAAATAGAAACAAAAAAGGAGACATCACTAGGCTGTGGAAAGACTCGATTAATGGGTCTCCTTCTCTTCAGGATCAATTCCCTCAGTTGTTTGATATCTGTGGTTTTCCAGATTGTAATGTGAACAAGTTGGCCGGCAACAATGCCAGCTCTTTCTTTAGATGCACGCTTACCCCTGATATGCTTAAGCAGTGGGAAGCATTGCAATCTATCATCAATAACATCCCTCTTGCTAAGAGCGGCGATGGTGACAAAATCTCCTGGGGGCTTAATCAGAATGGCAAGTTTTCCACGAAATCTGTGTATAACATGTTGGAAAAACCCCTCGTTGGGTGTAACTATAAGTGGATATGGAAAGCAAAACTTCCTCTTAAAATCAAAATCTTTTTATGGCAGTTATCCCAAGACACAGTGCTCATGAGACAAGTGATGAGGGAGAGAAAGTGGCCAGGGAATCCTTGTTGTTCCTTCTGCAGGGAGGTAGAAACTTCTAACCACCTTTTCTTCACTTGCCCCATTGCTAGGGTGGTTTGGAGATCTATTGGGGTGGTGCTAGGCACTGACATGTGCCCTAACAACTATTGGTAGTATTTCGCCTGGTGCAATAAATTTCTCCCTGGCAAAGATACCTTCTTATTGTGGGTTTAGTGCTACTTGTTGGGCCATCTGGCTGGCGCGCAATCGTGCTACCTTTGAGAAAAAACAGATTAAGACTCCTTTTGAGATTGTTTTCTCCCTCTGTTCATTTCTTTTGTACTGGACAGGTTTACAGAAAGGAGAGGCGGCTGGAGAACTTCGCGCAGGTGCAGAGATGATCAAGAACGGCACGCTGCAGCTGATGAAACTGTGCGACTCCGTCAAGCAAACGATCCAGACATGAAGTCCAAGTTGTGGCCTCGTGCGTGGCGGGAGCTGGAGGAGATCTTCTTTGTCCTTTGTCGTCTGATACTTTTGCCTAGTTCTGCCAATTCGGGCGGTCTGATGTTTGCGTCTGTCTAGTCATTCTTTTGGTTGGCTGTAATAGACTTGATATTGGTGTTACCAGGTTTTCGCCCCATGACATCCATTTCGATGGCGGGCGGATGTGGTGGGTTTCCTGGTAATGCTTGAACCCGCTCTACCCTCTTTCCCTCCTCCTGTTATCTTGAACTAGTTTGTATTTCCGTTCTTAGTAATGGAAAGGGGTAAATGCCCGGTTCGAAAAAAAATGAACTGGGTAGTTCTCTTCATGAGAACGCACTTGACGAGAGGCATAAGCAATCACTTTGCGCTCTTGCATTAGGACACATCCTAATCCTTGGCGTGAAGCGTCGCAATAGATGACGAAATCCTTGCGAGAATCAGGAGGAGCAAGCACTGGGGCAGATGTCAGCTTGTCTTTGAGTGCCTGGAAACTTTCCTGACATTTATCTGTCCAGTCAAACTTAACGCCTTTGTGGAGCAGATTGGTCAGTGGCTTTGCAATCTTGGAGAAGCTCTCGACAAAGCGGCGACAATAGCTGGCAAGTCCGAGAAAGCTTCTGACTTGCTTGACAGTCTTCGGAGGGGTCCAATCAAGAATAGCCTGAACACGCTCTGGGTTGACGGCAATACCATCCTTGGAGATGACATGACCAAGTTAGGTGACTTCGGGTAACCAAAATTCGCACTTGGAATACTTGGCATAAAGTTGATGTTCTCGAAGCTTCTCTAGAACAAGTCGAAGATGTTCAGCATGTTCTTCTTTGATCTTCAAATATACCAGAATATCATCCAGATAGAATATGACGAACTTGTCGAGGTAATCCATGAATATGTAGTTCATCAGATGAGAGAATGTGGTTGGAGCATTGGATAAGCCAAAAGACATGACGGTGTACTCGCAAGAACCATAACGAGTGACGAATGCGGTCTTTGGAAAATCCTCTTCCCGAACACGGATCTGGTGGTAACCCAACCTCAAGTCGAGTTTAGAGAATATCGATGAACCGACCAGTTGATCATACAGATCATTGATCCGAGGAAGGGGATATTTGTTCTGAATTGTAGCTTGGTTGATAGGACGGTAGTCTTGGACCAAACGATTCGTTCCATCCTTCTTCTTTACAAAGAGAGAAGGTGCTCCCCAAGCTGAGGAACTTGGACGAATGAAACCACTGCGAAGAGATTTGTCGATTTCCTCCTTAAGTTCAAGGAGTTCATGAGGCGGCATCTTGTAGGATCGTTTGGCAATAGGAACAGTGCCTGGTTTCAAATCGATGACAAACTCGACAGCCCGGGCAGGAGGTATTCCTAGAAGTTCTTCTGGAAAGACATCTAGGAAGTCGCGAACAACTGGAATCCTTTCAATTCCCTCAAGAGGTGCTGCATTCAACGCATTCAAATCATAAAGTCGTGCTTCAGCGTTTTGAACAATCTGAGCATGGTAGCTTACTATCTCATCTGAAGGGTGCAGAAGGTGGACGGTTTTAGTGGCACAAACGATAGAAGCCATATGTTCTTTCAACCAATCCATTCTCAGAATGAGGTCAATATTGGAAGACTTCAGAATAATGGGGGATGCAAAAAATTCCAACACTTCGATTTCAACTGAAACGTTGTAGCTAACCATGGAGGTTTGGCATTGGCCCGCAGGGTTTTTTACCACTAGTGGAGTGTGCATCTCTTCGTATTTAATGTCATGAATGAATGCAAACTCTTCTGATATGAAGGAGTGCGATGCTCCTGAATCGAACAAAACAGATGCTGGTACTGAATTAACAAGAAGAGTACCCATCACCGTGGCAGGCTGGCCTTGAGCTTCATTCAGATCAATATGATTAGCCTGACCACGACCATAAGGTCTGGCATTGTTGTTATGGGGCTGATTGTTACGGACAGTTGAAGGCAGAGCCAGCTGATTCTGATTTTGAGGGCATTTCCTGGAACGGTGACCTGGAAGGCCACACTTGAAGCACAGACCATCATTGGGATTAGGAGCAGAAGCTTGGGGGGTACAACCCGAAGGGACTGCCTCTGTGATGGAGGAGGCAGACGAGGTGCGGCATAGGTCTGTCTTGGTGCAGGTGCAGCTGGACGATACATGTTGTGGGGAATCCATATCCGTCGCTTCTGCACTGACGGGCCCGAAGATGAGCCAGCGTTACGGCTGCGCCTGAGGGATCCCTGGTGTTCCTGAAGACCAGTCTCAACCTGAATAGCCTTGTTCACCAATGTGGCGAAGTCGACAAAGTCATGAGCGAGCAGTGCTAGCTTAATATCAGGGTGAAGTCCATCACGGAACTTTTCTTGCCTACGAGTATCAGTTGCAATGTCTTCTTTAGCATATCGAGACAAGTCCAGAAATTCCCGCTGATAAGCATCTACAGTATTCTTGCCTTGGGTGAGGTTGCGGAAATCTCGCTTCTTCCTGTCCATGATTCCCTGAGGAATGAAGCGGGCACGAAAGGCAGCTTGGAAATCTGGCCAAGTGATGACCGTTCCAGTAGGCAGGGTACGCATGTGGCTGTCCCACCATTGAGCAGTGGGACCCTTGAGAAATAAAGATGCAAAGGTGACATAGCTAGCAGGGGCCACACTAGCAGACTCCATTTCATATGTGATGTCGCGGAGCCAGTCATCAGCATCAAGGGGTTGAGTTGAGCTGTGGTGAATAGTTGGGTTGAGACGCATGAAGTCCTGCAGAGTTACTGGGGTTGGCTGCTGATTCATGTTCGGATGAGGAAACTGAGCCATCATTCCTTCCATGAACTGGCGGTTCAGCTCAAATTGTTGTATCATTCCAGCAAAGAATTTGGGTAGTGGTGGATCGTTGGCACCACGGCCACGACCAGCGGGTCTAACCATCCTACTAACATGTAACAGGGAGTAGTTTAGCATTGAGCATTTGCAAGACAAGGATCATTCATGATGAAACATGCATAAGGAAAGAGGTACGATGGATACCACTTAGTAGTCAACACGACAGTGTGTGTACCATTCAGAATACTAATCTACGAAATTTCTATGGCTTATCCAGCTCTGGGGTGAATGTGGGCATGGGATCCTAATGTTAGAGTTAGTAAAACCATTTTAACCCGAATAGAAGAGAGATCAGAGTCCCAGAGTATAGACGAGGAATAAAAGATCCTAATACCACCCATATGGCGACGTGGACCCATAAGACACACAACCAATGTTAGTAAAAGTTTTTCAGTGACTAGACTCAACTTCGGCCAAGGAGTTGGAAAGGGGGCTACCTACGGGCAGTCGGCTTTGATACCAACTTGTGACGCCCTCGATTCAATCGTACACTAATCATACACGCAAACGTGTACGATCAAGATCAAGGACTCACGGGAAGATATCACAACACAACTCTAGACACAAATTAAAATAATACAAGCTTTATATTACAAGCCAGGGGCCTCGAGGGCTCGAATACATAAGCTCGAATACGCAAGAGTCAGCGGAACCAACAATATCTGAGTACAGACATAAGTTAAACAAGTTTTGCCTTAAGAAGGCTAGCACAAAAGCAACATTGATCGAAAAGGAAAGGCCTCCTTCCTAGGAGCCTCCTAACTACTCCAAGTCGTCAGTGGTCGTCACGTAGTAGTGGGCACCCTCGGGGTAGCAGTAGTCATCAGTGGCGTCGTCTGGCTCCTGGGATCTGTCATCTGGTCGCAACAATCAGGTATGGGGGAAAAAGAAGTAGCAAAGCAACCGTGAGTACTCATCCAAAGTACTCGCAAGACTTACATCAGATCTAAACTAAGTATGCATCTGTATCAAAGGAATGGGTTGTATCTGTGGACTAAACTGCAGAATGCCAGAAGAGAAGGGGGAAAGCCTAGCCTATCAAAGACTAGCATCTTCTGTAAACCACCATCTTGCAGCAACAGTAGGGAGTAGAGTAGCATAAAGTAAAGTAACAGTAATGTTATCAACCTCGGCCAGAGATCCTTTCTCGACTCCCTGCGAGAAAGCAATCCCAGAGCCATACTATCCAGTTATCATCTCATATCCATCCATTTCTCATCACAAGTATCCAGTTCTAGTTGTATCGATCGGGACACAACTCCAAGTGTCCGTTACCGTAGGACAGGCTATCGATCGATGTTTTCTTCCCTGCAGGGGTGCACCAACTTACCCACCACGCTCGATTAACTCCGGCCGGACACACTTTCCTGGGTCATGCCCGACCTCGGCCAAACAATACGCCGTAACCCGACCTAGGCTTAATAGAGAGGTCAGCATGCCGGACTAAACCTATGCCCCCGGGGGTCATGGGCCATCTCCCCGAGAACTCCTGCACGTTGCGAAAGCGTCCGGTGAGCAGACCTAGCTACCTCCTTCAACAAGGCAGGAGCTTACGCAGGCAACCCGACGCGCGCCGCTCAGTCGCTAACGTCTATTAAGCTTCGGCTGATGTATACGACGCAGAACGCCCATACAATGCCCACGTGATAGTTAGTGCTATCAGGGCAGAGGCCCCTCGGATCAAATATCCAAATCGTAGTGGATTGGGAGCACCCGGTAACGAGCAAAGACTCATGATCAATGTGACCCCGTCGCCCCGTCTCGAGTACTTGCGGCAAGGGCTAAGAATGCCCGGCCACGCCTCGTAAGTATCTCGCGGGCACCTTCCAGGTCAACCCGACTCCATATCACTCGCTATTAAGCTCGCGCGGGTACCCCTCAGGGCCGACCCGTCTTTAGTAACATGGCTCAGGGTAAAGTCATAGTAACCATAGTAACTATGTGTCTAACACCAAGGGGAAAACCCGATGAATCACCCCCGGTGAATTCCACTCGATGTTGTCATCAAGGCGAACGTAAGAGGATCCACCCTCGAGGTTCATGTTTGATGGGTTGCACGACAGAGCCGTGACGGAAGTGGTTAAGGAGGAAATCACGCTCGATGACCTCGACCGTATAGCTACACTACGGAGATCTCATCAGGAGTGATGTAAGAGGTTCCACCCTCGACACTCGATGGTAACTCTGCAGAGTCGTACAACTAGGGGGTGATGTGCGCTCCTGGGGCCTGGACGTCAATCACGTTGATCGAGTCATCGAACATAAAGCAGGGCAACTGGGACAAGGTGGGGGTCACTGATGGATCACTAACCAACCTATACTAAGCAGTTTAGGACAAGCAGGTAAGGTATGAAAGCAGGTAACAACAACAGGCTATGCATCAGAGTCGGATCATATAGAAAGCAGTAGCAGTTCTAATGCAAGCATGAGAAGGAAAGAAATGGGCGATATCAGAATGCTCAAGGGGGGTTTGCTTGCCTGGTTGCTCACACAAGAAGGAGGGTTCGTCGGTGACGTAGTCGATCACAGCGGCATCATCGGTCTCGGGGTCTACCGGAGAGAAGAGGGGGAAGAAACAGTAAATACAGAGCAAACAAAGCATCACAAGGCATAATATCATGATGGGAAGAGCAGGGTTACCCTAACGTAGTACTACATGTTGCAGACAGAGGGGATAAACATCCGAGGATGAATTTCCGGCGTTAGGCGGATTCCGGACAACGGGAAAGAGGGGGAAAGTTCCAAGTTCAGCATGCTAGGGGCATGTGACAGATGAACGGACCGCGTATTCGGATTCGTTGGATTTTTCTGAGCAACTTTCATATAGAAAACATTTTCATCCGAGCTACGGTTTAATTTCTATGAATTTTCAAAGTTTAAACAATATCCTGGAATTATCTAAAATAACAGAAAAGAAATATGATGTCAGTATGACATAGGTGTGATGTCAGCAGTCAACAGTCTGGTTGACTGGTCAAAGCTGACCAATGGGGCCACTGGGGCCCACATGTTAGCCTCTGCTGGCTTAATAGTGGATTAACTAAACTAACAGGGTCAATTAGGGGAGTGGGCCCCGGGGATCATTGAGTGTTTTAGGTTAACTAATCATTTTTATTTATAAAACGTTATTATACTAATATAACAGAGGGGGGCCCACATGTCAGCGAGAGGGATGAACAGTGCCCTGCGTTGACTTTGGTCAACGCGGTCAAAAGGGCGCAGGGGCCCACTCGTCAGCGATCATGGGTGGGTCCCACGCGGCGCTAGCTCAGCGGGGCCGGCGACTCATCGGCGGCGACGCCAGAATGCGGCGGAGGCCTCGGGACTCATCGGAAAACGCGCTCCAGCCACCGTTTTGCACGCGCGAGGTGGCGTTCAAAAGAGGGGAGCGAGGCGCGTCGCGTGGCGCTAACGGTTGGCCTTGGGAAGACCTAAAACAACGACGGCACACGGCGAGGTGGACGCCGGAGTTCGGCCATCTCCGCCAACGGCGACAGAGGGCACGGGGAGGGTATCTAGCGGCACGAGCGGCCGCGGTGAGGGGACCTGAGCACGTTTGAGTGCTCGGACGAGCAGGTCAACGACCACAACGTCGGCGGCGAGCCTCGCGGCGGAGCTGCGTTCGGGCGGCGACGGGAATGGCGGCTACGGCTACTAGGAGAGGCCGAGGAGAGGGGAGATCGAAGCAGCTGCTCAGTGCGAGTGTAGGGAAGCGGACGAGGAAGCCGGAGGGAGCTCGATGGCGACGTACGGCGGCGGTGATCCCGGGCGAACGAAGGTTGAAGACGACAGCGTGACGGCGCTCTAGCTCCTCCGAGCTCCTGTGGATGGCACCAAGGGGCGAAGCGGATGACGGCAAGGATCTACGTCATGGCGGTGACGCGCGTGGTGGCTGGTGGCCACGTCGGAGCAAGGTGGACGACGACGGGCGCGTTCGGCGTGGATGGGGAATCGGGGGAGAGGAAGCGAGCGGGGGCTCTGGTGGGGAGAGGGAGAGGTAGAGAGAGCAAGTGGGCGAGTGAGGAGTAAGCCCGAGGCGTCGGGGGGTCTTATCCCTCTCTCGCCGGCGACGGCGAGTGGGTTCGGCAGGGCTACGCCCCTGTTCCGACCATGGTCGGGGGAACAGGGAAGGGGACGGGCAGGGGGGAACTGGGCTGGCTCGGGTGGGCAATGGTGGGCCGGCCCAGGTGGGTTAGGTCCAGGGGGTTGCTCTCTCTCTCTCTTTTGTTTTCTCTAACCGTTTTCTTTTCCTTTTAAACTTTCTGTTTTCCAAACTTTTCAGAACCAAAATATTTTTATAAATTATAAAACTTACACCTAAAATATCATCATGTTTTAGGCTACTGCCACAATTAGTTTAGCACTCAAATAAAACAGGTTAGCATTTTTGCAAATTAGAAGGCATTTAAACAAATTTTATAAGCACTGTGTTAGCTAATTTAGTGCACTTAAACACTTTGTGAAATGTTGGTTCACCACCAATATTACCAGGAGAATATTTTACACATGACGAACATTTTATTTTTCATGTTTGAGCAATTTTGAAATTCACTTAGAATTTGAATTTGAATTCAACTGAAATAATGAAAGAGATAGAAGACAATGATGACCAAACACTTGTTTAGCAAAATCATTAGCTTAACCCCAAGGGTTACTGTAGCATCATTACACCGAGGTGTTACACGTGTGCTGAACGCGGAGGTGTCGTACGTTCGGTACTGAGGATCGGTCGATCATGAAGACGTACGACTACATCAACCGTGTTGTCATAACGCTTCCACTTAACGGTCTACAAGGGTATGTGGACGACACTCTCCCCTCTCGTTGCTATGGATCACCATGATCCTGCGTGTGCGTAGGAATTTTTTTGAAATTACTCATTACCCAACAGGGGGACTGGGACCGCTCGGAGTTTTCTTATGGTATAGTAGTAGCGCTGCGTATGGGCCGATGCTACTGCTAAGCCCACTAGCTGTAGTTTGGTGGATGATACGTCTCGAATGTATCTATAATTTTTGATTGTTCCATGCTATTATATTATCAACCTTGGATGTTTTATATGCATTTATATGCTATTTTATATGATTTTTGGGACTAACCTATTAACCCAGAGCCTAGTGCCAGTTTCTATTTTTTCCTTGTTTTAGAGTATCGCAGAAAAGGAAAATCAAACGGAGTCCAATTGACCTGAAACTTCGCGGAACTTATTTTTGGAAGGAAAGCAACCCGGGAGACTTGGAGTCCACGTCAAGAAAGCGACGAGGAATCCACGAGGTAGGGGGCGCGCCCTCCACCCTCGTGGGCCCCTCATGGCTCCCCCGATGTACTTCTTCCTCCTATATATCTCCATATACCCTAAAACGGTCGGGGAGCACAATAGATCGGGAGTTGCACCATCAGAAGCCTCCGTAGCCACCGAAAGCCAATCTAGACCCGTTCCGGCACCCTGCCGGAGGGGGAATCCTTCTCCGGTGGCCATCTTCATCATCTCGGTGCTCTCCATGACGAGGAGGGAGTAGTTCTCCCTCGGGGCTGAGGGTATGTACCAGTAGCTATGTGTTTGATCTCTCTCTCTCTCTCGTGTTCTTGATTTGGCACGATCTTGATGTATCACGAGCTTGGCTATTATAGTTGGATCTTATGTTTCTCCTCCCCCTCTACTCTCTTGTAATGGATTGAGTTTTCCCTTTGAAGTTATCTTATCGGATTGAGTCTTTAAAGATTTGAGAACACTTGATGTATGTCTTGTTGTGCATATCTGTGGTGACAATGGGATATCACGTGATTCACTTGATGTATGTTTTGGTGACCAACTTGCGGGTTCTGCCCATGAACTTATGCATAGGGGTTGGCACACGTTTTCGTCGTGATTCTCCGGTAGAAACTTTGGGGCACTCTTTGAGGTTCTATGTGTTGGTTGAATAGATGAATCTGAGATTGTGTGATGCATATCGTATAATCATACCCACGGATACTTGAGGTGGCATTGGAGTATCTAGGTGACATTAGGGTTTTGGTTGATTTGTGTCTTAAGGTGTTATTCTAGTACGAACTCTAGGGCTGTTTGTGACACTTATAGGAATAGCCCAATGGATTTATTGGAAAGAATAACTTTGAGGTGGTTTCGTACCCTACCATAATCTCTTCGTTTGTTCTCCGCTATTAGTGACTTTGGAGTGACTCTTTGTTGCATGTTGAGGGATAGTTATGTGATCCAATTATGTTATTATTGTTGAGGGAACTTGCACTAGTGAAAGTATGAACCATAGGCCTTGTTTCAACACATTGCAATACCGTTTGTGCTCATTTTTATCATTAGTTACCTTGCTGTTTTTATATTTTTAGATTACAAAAACCTATATCTACTATCCATATACCACTTGTATCACCATCTCTTCGCCGAACTAGTGCACCTATACAATTTACCATTGTATTGGGTGTGTTGGGGACACAAGAGACTCTTTGTTATTTGGTTGCAGGGTTGCTTGAGAGAGACCATCTTCATCCTACGCCTCCTACGGATTGATAAACCTTAGGTCATCCACTTGAGGGAAATTTGCTACTGTCCTACAAACCTCTGCACTTGGAGGCCCAACAGCGTCTACAAGAAGAAGGTTGTGTAGTAGACATCAAGCTCTTTTCTGGCGCCGTTGCCGGGGAGGTTAGCGCTTGAAGGTATATCTTTAGATCTTGCAATCGAATCTTTTTGTTTCTTGTTTTAGCACTAGTTTAGTTTATAAAAGAAAACTACAAAAAAATGGAATTGAGGTTCCTCATACACTTCATCTTTTTAATATCTTTCGTGAGTATGATGGAAAGGAAAATTGTTCTCAAATGCTAGAAGAAGAATGCATTAAAATGTTTGGCACTAAATCTTTGAATGATGAGCATGATTGCAATGTTGTTAGTATGAATTTCTTGAATATCTATGATGCTAATGATATGCAAAGCCACAAGCTTGGGGATGCTATATTTGATGAATATGATATTTTTAGTCCCCCAAGTTTTGATGTGCAAATTTATTATGATGATAGCATGTCTCCTATTTATGATGATTATGTTGATGAAAGTGGTTTCGGAGAGGTCAGGACTTTATTTTGTGATGAATCCACTATTTCGGAAGAGGTTCCGATTGATTATGAGAACAAAGTTGCTATCTATGATGATTATTGTGATGACTCGTATGCTATAAAGAATAATGATATCCATGAATCTGGTCATCATGATTTTAGTTTTCAATTGGATTATGCCCCACATGATAATTATTTTGTTGAGTTTGCTCCCACTATTATTCATGAGAAGAATTTTGCTTGTGTGGAGAGTAGTAAATTTTCTATGCTTGTATATCATGAAAATAATGCTTTAGGTGCTGGTTATATTGTTGAATTCATTCATGATGCTACTGAAAATCATTATGAGGGAGGAATATATGCTTGTAGTAATTGCAATAATATCAAGTTTCCTCTCTATGTGCTTGAAAATCTTGAAGTTATGCTTGTTTTGCCTTCCTATGCTAGTTGATTATTGTTCCCATAAGTTGTTTTTTCACAAAATCCCTATGCATAGGAAGTGGGTTAGGATTAAATGTGCTAGTCATATTCTTATTGATGCTCTCTTTATGTTTCAATTCTTATCCTTTATGTGAGCATCATTGAAATCATCATGCCTAGCTAGGGGCGTTAAACGATAGCGCTTGTTGGGAGGCAACCCAACTTTGTTTTGGTTCCTTGATTTTTGCTCATGTTTAGTAATAAATAATTCATCTAGCCCCTGTTTAGATATGGTTTTATGCTTTTAATTAGTGTTTGTGCCAAGTAGAACCTTTGGGAAGACTTGGGGAAAGTCTTGTTGATCATGCTGTAAAAAACAGAAACTTTAGCGCTCACGAGAATTGCTGCCATTTTTATTTGGAGAGTGCTATTTAGTTAATTATTTTTGAATATGATTAATAGATAAATTCCTCACGTCCAGAAATTTATTTTAGAATTTTTGGGGTTCCAGAAGTTTGCGTTAGTTACAAATTACTACAGACTGTTCTATTTTTGACATATTCTGTTTTTCGTGTGTTGTTTGCTTATTTTAATGAATCTATGGCTAGTAAAAGAGTTTATAAACCATAGAGAAGTTGGAATACAGTAGGTTTAACACCAATATAAATAAAGAATGAGTTCATTACAGTACCTTGAAGTGGTGTTTTGTTTTCTTTCGCTAACGGAGCTTACGAGTTTTCTGTTAAGTTTTGTGTTGTGAAGTTTTCAAGTTTTGGGTAAAGATTCGATGGACTATGGAATAAGGAGTGGCAAGAGCCTAAGCTTGAGGATGCCCAAGGAACCCCAAGGTAATATTCAAGTACAACCAAGAGTCTAAGCTTGGGGATGCCCCGGAAGGCATCCCCTCTTTCGTCTTCGTTCATCGGTAACTTTACTTGGAGCTATATTTTTATTCGCCGCATGATATGTGTTTTGCTTGGAGCGTCATTTTATTTCATTTTGTTTTGCTTGATGTTTGAATAAAACACCAAGATCTGAAATTCTTAAATGTTAGAGAGTCTTCACATAGTTGCATAATTATTCGACTACTCATTGATCTTCACTTATATCTTTCGGAGTAGTTTGTCATTTGCTCTAGTACTTCACTTATATCTTTTTAGAGCACGGTGGTGGTTTTATTTTGAAGAAATAGATGAACTTTCGTGCTTCACTTATATTATTTTTAGAGTCTTTAGAACAGCACGGTAGTTTTCTTTGGTTATGAAACTAGTCCTAATACGATAGGCATCCAAGAGGGATATAATAAAATTTTCATATGAGTGCATTGAATACTAAGAGAGGTTTGATACTTGATGATTGTTTTGAGATGTGAAGATAGTGATATTATAGTTGTGCTAGTTGAGTAGTTGTGAATTTGAGAAATACTTGTGTTTAAGTTTGCAAGTCCCGTAGCATGCACGTATGGTGACCGCTGTGTAACAAATTTGAAACATGAGGTGTTATTTGATTGTCTTCCTTATGAGTGGCGGTTGGGGAAGAGCGATGGTCTTTTCCTACCAATCTATCCCCCTAGGAGCATGCACGTAATGCTTGGTTTTTGATGACTTGTAGATTTTTGCAATAAGTATGTGAGTTCTTTATGACTAATGTTGAGTCCATGGATTATACGCACTCTCACCCTTCCATCATTGCTAGCCTCTTCGGTACCGTGCATTTCCCTTTCTCACATTGAGAGTTGGTGAAAACTTCGCCGGTGCATCCAACCCCCGTGATATGATACGCTATGTCACAAATAAACCTCCTTATATCTTCCTCAAAACATCCACCATACCTACCTATTATGGCATTTCCATAGCCATTTCGAGATATATTGCCATGCAACTTTCCATCGTTCCGTTTATTATGACACGCATCATCATTGTCATATTGCTTTGCATGATCATGTAGTTGACATCGTATTTGTGGCCAAGCCATCGTTCATAATTTCATACATGTCACTCTTGATTCATCGCAATCCCGGTACACCGCCGGAGGCATTCATATAGAGTCATATTTTGTTCTAGTATCGAGTTGTAATCATTGAGTTGTAAATAAATAGAAGTGTGATGATCATCATTTTCTAGAGCATTATCCCAAGTGAGGAATAAAAAAAGAGAAAAGCCATAAAAAAGAGAAGGCCCAAAAAAAGAGAAAGGCCATAAAAAGAGAAGGCTCAAAAAATGAGAGAAAATGAGAGAAGGGACAATGCTACTATCCTTTGCCACACTTGTGCTTCAAAGTAGCAACATAATCTTCATGATAGAGAGTCTTTTGTTTTGTCACTTTCATATACTAGTGGGAATTTTTCATTATAGAACTTGGCTTGTATATTCCAACAATGGGCCTCCTCAAGTGCCCTAGGTCTTCGTGAGCAAGCAAGTTGGATGCACACCCACTTAGTTTCTTTTGTTGAGCTTTCATACATTTATAGCTCTAGTGCATCCGTTGCATGGCAATCCCTACTCCTTGCATTAACATCAATCGATGGGCGTCTCCATAGCTCATTGATTAGCCTCGTTGATGTGAGACTTTCTCCTTTTTGTCTTCCCCACATAACCCCCATCAACATATTCTATTCCACCCATAGTGCTATATCCATGGCTCGCGCTCATGTATTGCGTGAAGGTTTATAAAGTTTGAGATTACTAAAGTATGAAACAATTGCTTGGCTTGTCATCAGGGTTGTGCATGATGAGAGCATTCTTGTGTGACTAAAATGGAGCATGACCAGACTATATGATTTTGTAGGGATGAACTTTCTTTGGCCATGTTATTTTGAGAAGACATGATTGCTTAGTTAGTATGCTTGAAGTATTATTGTTTTCATGTCAATATTAAACTTTTGTCTTGAATCTTATGGATCTGAATATTCTTGCCACAATAAAGAAGATTACATGGATAAATATGTTAGGTAGCATTCCACATCAAAAATTCTGTTTTTATCATTTACCTACTCAAGGACGAGCAGGAATTAAGCTTGGGGATGCTGATACGTCTCCAACGTATCTATAATTTTTCATTGTTCCATGCTATTATATTATCAACCTTGGATGTTTTATATGCATTTATATGCTATTTTATATGATTTTTGGGACTAACCTATTAACCCAGAGCCCAGTGCTAGTTTCTGTTTTTTCCTTGTTTTAGAGTATCGCAGAAAAGGAAAATCAAACGGAGTCCAATTGACTTGAAACTTCACGGAGCTTATTTTTGGAGGGAAAGCAACCCGAGAGACTTGGAGTCCACGTCAAGAAAGCAACGAGGAAGCCACGAGGCAGGGGGCGCGCCCTCCACCCTCGTGGGCCCCTCCCCTGACGTACTTCTTCCTCCTATATATCTCCATATACCCTAAAATGACCGGGGAGCACAATAGATCGGGAGTTCCGCCGCCAGAAGCCTCCGTAGCCACCGAAAGCCAATCTAGACCCGTTCCGGCACCCTGCCGGAGGGGGAATCCTTCTCCGGTGGCCATCTTCATCATCCCGGTGCTCTCCATGACGAGGAGGGAGTAGTTCTCCCTCAGGGCTGAGGGTATGTACCAGTAGCTATGTGTCTGATCTCTCTCTCTCTCTCTCTCTCTCTCTCTCTCTCTCTCTCTCTCGTGTTCTTGATTTGGCACGATCTTGATGTATCGTGAGCTTTGCTATTATAGTTGGATCTTATGTTTCTCCTCCCCCTCTACTCTCTTGTAATGGATTGAGTTTTCCCTTTGAAGTTATCTTATTGGATTGAGTCTTTAAAGATTTGAGAACACTTGATGTATGTCTTGCCGTGCATATCTGTGGTGACAATGGGATATCATGTGATTCACTTGATGTATGTTTTGGTGACCAACTTGCGGGTTCCGCCCATGAACTTACGCATAGGGGTTGGCACACGTTTTCGTCGTGATTCTCCGGTAGAAACTTTGGGGCACTCTTTGAGGTTCTATGTGTTGGTTGAATAGATGAATCTGAGATTGTGTGATGCATATCGTATAATCATACCCACGGATACTTGAGGTGACATTGGAGTATCTAGGTGACAATAGGGTTTTGGTTGTGTCTTAAGGTGTTATTCTAGTACGAACTCTAGGGCTGTTTGTGACACTTATAGGAATAGCCCAACAGATTGATTGGAAAGAATAACTTTGAGGTGGTTTCGTACCCTACCATAAACTATTCGTTTGTTCTCCGCTATTGGTGACTTTGGAGTGACTCTTTGTTGCATGTTGAGGGATAGTTATGTGATCCAATTATGTTA
Organism: Triticum aestivum; assembly: GCF_018294505.1. Taxonomy (NCBI): domain Eukaryota; kingdom Viridiplantae; phylum Streptophyta; class Magnoliopsida; order Poales; family Poaceae; genus Triticum; species Triticum aestivum. The sequence goes on from NC_057800.1 coordinate 148,026,739, forward strand.
TTATTGTTGAGGGAACTTGCACTAGTGAAAGTATGAACCCTAGGCCTTGTTTCAACGCATTGCAATACCGTTTGTGCTCACTTTTATCATTAGTTACCTTGCTGTTTCTATATTTTCAGATTACAAAAACCTATATCTACTATCCATATACCACTTGTATCACCATCTCTTCGCCGAACTAGTGCACCTATACAATTTACCATTGTATTGGGTGTGTTGGGGACACAAGAGACTCTTTGTTATTTGGTTGCAGGGTTGCTTGAGAGAGACCATCTTCATCCTATGCCTCCTACGGATTGATAAACCTTAGGTCATCCACTTGAGGGAAATTTGCTACTGTCCTACAAACCTCTGCACTTGGAGGCCCAACAATGTCTACAAGAAGAAGGTTGTGTAGTAGACATCAGTGGACAGGTCACGCTACAGCTAAGTGGGCTTCCGTTTTGGCCCTGTGGCCCACATAATAGCAGCATTGCTCGTGCTAACCAAGGCTACTTCTAAGTCGTACCAGTAGCGCGCTTTGTAACCGGCACTATTGCAAATTACTAGTAGCATGGGGGCCCAAACGAATGCTACTGCTAAACTTCTATGTATAAGCATTTTCCTAGTAGTGTAAGATAACTACACATTGGCACTAAAATTAATCCACTACGCATTGAAATTCAGTTCATGTTAATCCAAGCACACACTGTACATGAGTAATGCTAACCTACTAATTGAACTTGAACAAATAAGATCCAGTTAAATTCGGTCACATTTGACTACACAGCCGAATAGATGCCTTTCGATCCCCAAGTATCACCCGGATGTGTTACATTATCCAAAACAAAAGCGACAATTTCATACAAACCTTTTAATCAAGCTTATCCAATAAAATGAATAACCAGTCCGTCTCCTCCACTTTAAGCAAATTCTCTCCATGCAGATTTCGTATGTCCCGAACTGCAAGGTGAAGTGGTCAGGATTAGGACACACAATAAGTGTATGGAAAACATTCTCTTCTCCATATCCACGGATGGTACACATACTACATGCAATCTGATGATATCAGAGTCTAGACGACTACATTGCGAGACTATTAGTAGCTACCCTCCAAGCAGTGGCAACCTAGGATGGGGCAATGCCCTGGGCAAGCCCCATGCCAATAGTGAGCTACAGTGTCAAATAGTGCGTGCACGCTACAATCAATGAACATAATTGAGGCCACGCCCCAGGCCATGGCCCGGCCTGCCTGGGGCATGGCGCCGCTGTTGCCTCCAAGCACAAACACTAACTTTTGGAGGTATATCAGCTTTCCAGACTAGGTTACATAGACTCCTACCTCATCACCAACCCCACTTGATTGTATTGTATCATCAGAAGACATTTGCTCACCTAGTGCCAATTTATATGCACTACTAACCAAGAAACACCATTCTTCTCATAATGCCAAGCAGAAAAGAAATACTAGGAACATGAATGTCAATAACTGCTTCAGAATCATGGGAATACAATAGATGTCTAATTATAGCCTCATCCCACCTATTTGTGTTCAGTATCATGAGGTCAGAAACCCATTTTAGTCTCGATCTATTCTTTTACGAAATATTTTTGGCCCGTACATCTAGGAACCCAACTATCGCTCCAATGTTGACATTCTTCACATAGTACACTCTCCATATGACTCATCTCTTCAACAATTCCAACCCAGGAACAATTCCTTGCTACGACGTGTAAGAGAAACATGGGAAAGAAGTGTATAATAGGTGACCATTGAGGTAATACTTCACCGACTCTGACTTCTCTAGTAAGCCCCACGCTTGTCTAGCCAAAAGCATCTGATCAAATAACGATAAGTCATGAAATCCCGTACTAACATGACATTTATGCTTAGTTGGAAAAAAATAACTAATGAACCCCTTTATGCTCTTTTTCCCCACCACCAGATGCCTCGGATCATATGGGAAAGGTCGTTACATAAGACGAGGGAAACCTGACGATGTATAAAACCATCACTACCCTCGGTAGGGTGGCAAGCGTAACCTGAAGTACTAGTGGAGAGTTCACACGGGTGGTTTACCTAGGTTCGGTCCCTCATGGTGAGGTAGTACTCTATGCTTGTTTTGTTTTGGATTGATGTGGAAGCACCTCGTGTGAGGGGGTTATAAGTCGATGATGATGATGACTACGTACCAAGGTCTATGTACAATGGAACAGATGCCTCTGACTAACCCTAGGGTTTACATGGATCATAAACGACCTACCAACGAGGGAGCCTTGGCTTGCACATCAAGATGATTCTCTACCTTCGAGTCGGGCCCCTGGATTGCCTGCTTGGATAGGACGACCGCCAGGCCGCCTGAACCTTGAGGTTGGCCCAATGCCGGGCCGCCTGGCTCATGGGCTACCCCCAGTATATTGTCGCACCAGTAGCCCCCAAGTTTGTCTAGACTTTTATAGTCTTGCACTCCTAAGAACGGAACCTAGGCGGGCTCCTTTCGTATTGGAGATAGGTGCAACCCATCTTCTGGCAGCCTGGATTTGAAAATCATCAGGCTAGGCGATTGTTCGGCCTCCAAGAGTATATCGTCAAGGCCTCGGAGCCTCTGACCTCAGGTTTCTGCGGCCTCAAGGCTCCACAGCCTATAGTTTCTAGTGCCATGGCTTTAAAGCGACATCTTTGTGGCTTCTCGGCATGCATCTTCACGGCTATGACATGTGTCTTTGCAGCTTGCAATTTTTATGACTTCTTAACCTGCATCTCCGCGGCTTTGTGACTTGCATCTTTATGGCTTCGCAACCCATGTTTTTGTGGCTTCGTGGTCTGCGTCTTGCATCTTCGCGGCCTACGTATCCATGGCTCTGCAGCTTCAAATTGTCCACCACTAGCTACAGGAATTGATGCGTCGTTGCCCCTTGCCTTTTCATGCCCCGTCATCACTACCATAAAAGGTAGGGGAACGATCAGTTGGTTTTGCTTGATGGTTGCGTCATGATGATCAGGCCTAGGTCTTCAAGCCCATATCTCGCGTAATGGGAAACCGCGGAGGAAATGGGACACGTGTCAATTCGTGGAGGTTGTTGCTTGGGTTTCCCCTTGGGATATAAAGAGAGGGGAAATAGAGGTGTTTTCCCCACTTCCGTACTCCTCTTGCAAATCTACTAACATTTCTCCCACCTCCGTTTGGATCGCTATTGTTGCAAGCTTTGCGCTTGTCACATCCATGCTTAATAGGAATGATAGGCTACTAATATCAACAAGGTGCACCTTCTTCTCCAGGAGCCCATCCGAAAGGAACCTCAAAGGTGGGTGACCGGCCCGGAAGTTAATCCTGGGTGCGCATGAGTGAGGACAAAGTGCGCATGAAAGAAAAGTGTTGGTATGTGGGCCAATCTAGATCCCAAATGCAATAGCCAAGAACCAATGGGTTTGGCTGGGGCGTTACAGCGTCCTAGAGCCCTTCCCTCCTTTCTCCTTTATCACTTCAGCAAGCCACCAATGACGCAAGGCGAGGAAGGTCGCGGCCGGAGTGGCCCCAATGCCTCTGTCGCCGACGAGTGGAAGAAGAGGAAAGTCGATGCTTCCGTCGGCGAGAAGGAGGCAAGCAATACCACGGGCAAGTGGTTGGCAGATGGGAATGAGTGTGACGGTGATAGGGAAGATGGGTGATGACTAGCGTCGGCGGACAAGAAAAGCGGCTGATGTGGGGTGCTGGCGAGCTGAGGGTGTGCCGGTTTATATGTTCATGAAAGAGCGCGCTCCGACAGCAACCGGGGATGGAATTGGCACGCACGGGGGGGAGGGGAGGGGGTGGTGTGTGGCGGAAATGCCGTTGTACCATTCACAAGAGTCGAAGCGGCAGTCGTACGAACAAATGTGCCATTGACAGAAGCAAAAGCGGTTGGAAGAAAACAAATTGAAGTTTCCCTCCTCCGTAGGCTATTGGGTTTGGAGCTCACTCCATAGCAACACCCCCACTATTTGAAGCACTTTGCAGAAAATGTGGAGGCCTAGGCCGGTATGTTGAACCTGCTAAACCAGGTTTTTTTGCCTCGAATGCCATATGGGCGGTTACTAGGGCAATCCGACCATTATTGCGCATCTGCTAGAGTTGCTCCCATATTGTAGTAACAAACCATCGGTAAGTTGAATATTAGTGCAATAAAACCTGGGGACGCTCTCACTATAAACATGAGTCATGTGCTTCAAACAGTACAGGCTCTGAGGTCTGAGGTTCGTGAAAGATAAAACAGATAAGGCCTCGTTTGGTTGAAAGGTATCCCGGGGGGATCCCCGCCATTTCCCTGGTTCAGAAAAGCACGAGGCTGAGTTGGCCCAGGGCAGCAGACCGTGCCATTTTGGTAGCACGCGAGGGGTGAAGGCCCCTGGGCTTTCCTCGGCCTTTCCCTGGATAAGATCTCCCGGTGTCGACAGGTCAGGGAGAAAACTCTCGACTCGCTTGCTCTCTCTTGCTAGTTGTGACCGAGAGGCGACGCCTACCGCCTCCAGTCATCCTCCGGCCTCCAGCTCTACGCTTCTCCGTCCAGCGACCGGAAAGCGACGCCCCCCACCCCTCCCTTGAGAGAACTGCCTCCACTCGCTCCTCCTCTCTGGCAACAGACCGGGGTCCTCATCTTCCATCTTCCATGGTTCTCCCCTCTGCAACCAAGGTTATCCCCTCCACCTCCTCTTCCACCCCAGCGTCATCCTCCTCGCCATGAGGCAGTGCTTCACGAAGATCTGCTTGTCCTAGCTGGTTGCCATCCGGAAACCTGCAGACTGTAGTGGTTGCTCTATTATTACGAGTGTTGGTCGGATACTTCTTATCCTTGTGGCTGAAGAAGAACCAATGTTCTGGTCTTGTGTTCTAATATTGCATTGTTCTGTTTGAGCATCGTTTGAGGGTAGCGCATACAAAACTGAATTTCATGCATGGAGTAGTATGTCATTATTCTGCTAAGCATACTATTACAATCACATATACAGAGTGGTGTATTGCAAGGTCACACATAGGCAAGCTTGTTTGATTATATTGCGCAACATGCATGAGGAGAGTTGTCATTACCTTGTATTAGATCCTAAGGCTCATTTTGCACAAATCAATGTTTTTAAGTCAATCCTCTTCGATTGTATCTTGTTGCTCAATTAGTATATGCACAATGTTTTAGTATTATGAGAAGGGAAAATTTATTGGTGGGTGGTTTCAATCATGGTAGGATTGATGCATCTGTGTTGGCTATATTCCGAAGAGGGCAAATCGTTGTGCCCTAAACTGACAAGTATTGGATTGTGTGTTGAATGGAGGTGCCCTTTGACATTAGCAAGTCTTTTGCTTTATCCGAAGACGCTTAGTAATGGCGCCGTGTTCAGTGGCGCGCAATCTCAATATGTGAGGAAGCTTAAATTTATTGGTTGGTATCAACTGAACGACTTGTGAACCAGAGATGTGGTTGGTGATTTTTATGTCCTGCCTTGTCATTTCCTTTTCAGTAGAAATATTTTTTGCACTTACTGTATTTGATTGAACTAGTCTTGATGAAAGCAACTGAAAGATGTATTTAGATGTGCTAAGCTTAGTATCCGCCATTTTGGATTAATGACTATGCTGGTAGGTTAATAACATTTTGATGTGGCTGATCTACCATGTCTCTGTTTGAGCAATAGTTTGTGCTTTAAAATTTATTTTCTAAGCCTTTTCAACAAATGCTTCATGAAAAATTGAAAACCTTATGGCGCTTATTAACTTTAGATCACCCTGAGTCATCCTAGCATGATATGTTGGCAATTATCTGAATCTTTTGTTGTTGGTTATTACCAGTTGCAATTGTATATGGATCGACAATGCTTTTAACAAGAGTGTTTTCTAGCTATTGGCTCTCTGCAGTCATAATGGGTACTCCTATCCAATATAGGCACTCAAATTTAAGTGTAGTGTCTCTGTTTCTGCCATGCTTCACATGAGCAATTATATGAAGTTTTGGTTCAGAGAGAAGAAACATGGTTTCCTTCGATAAAAAAGAGGGTAAGATCAGATGTAGAATAGAACTGATTTTGTTACCTGTTTATGTGTAGGGAAAGCACAATTGTTGTTTGAAAGCAATAATTACTAATCGTCAACTGCAAACTAGTCCCTCCATTGTCCATTTGTCCGTGACTGTTGCTTCTTGTCACCAATCTAATTTTTTTTAGAAAAGGAGGATGTATACCCGGCCTCTGCATCTGGACGATGCATGCAGCCATATTATTAATTATTCACAAAGACCATACAAGATGATACATCAATAAGCCAGAAGCCACCATCTTAGCAATGTTGTTGCTACTCCTAACCCCTTGATGAAGGCGTGCCGAATGTCCGGGCCTAATACCAAACAGACATCGCACAAAAACCTAACATCTAAAGCCGGGTGTCTCATCCAAGCCACTACCTGGATTGAGTCCCACACCAGTCTGGCACACTCCCAGTGAGCACCGCACACTACAAGGGTCGGCACCTCCATCTTCTCTCGGTCCATCCTCAGAGCAGAACTGATGCATCGACCTTGATAGGCCTATCTGCCATCAACGCCACCATGACGCCAGACAGCTTCCTCCTCCTGCGCGAGTCCATCTCCAATACGCGCCCATCGTCGAACCTCTGCGGTTCCATGCCGTCGGGATCCGCCGTTGGCCTTGCGGTAGATGTAACACCGCTCCTCCAGTAGTCCCCTCCAACCAGCACTTGCTCCAAAACGATGTCCAGGGAGAACGACACCAAAGCCGCCGTCATCGTCTGATCCGGTAGGCCCAGATCTAGGGTTTCCCCTGAAGCATCCCGAGCATGATGACGCAAACTGCAACGACAATGCCTCAACAAGGAAACAACATCGGAGACGCCGCCATCGTCCGCCATGACCGAAGTCGGCGCGATTTTCATCGGCAGTCGCGCCACCAGGCCGTGCACCTCCAGCGCCACTGGTCCCTTGAACCTGAGCAAACTCCAAAAAACGAGGCCCTCAAGAGGGACTACGATGCTAAAGCACCGCCATCGCTCGATCGCAATGAGATCTAGGGTTTCCCCCGGAGTTGCCCGCGGTGTCAAAGACCCAGACAAGGGCGTCTCCGCCCAGTTGCCAGCGTGCCACACCCTTCATTGCGTCGTCCGCATCCCGGTGACCATGGCCGGTAGCCAGCCACCGGGCCTCACAAACACGCCCAACCACCGACGGAGCCGCGCCGCCACACCCTGTTCCGCCGCTGCACGTATGTACCAGGAGCACCGGGCCGACGGCATCCGCCCGCAACCACCGCCGTCCCTCCACATCAGAGCTCGGCGACGCGCGCCGGGGTAGCGCTGCGCTGTCGGCCACCACCCGATCCCCCGGTTCGAGGGGTAACGATGCCCGAAGAGCCACGACCCACCGCCGCCAGATCCAAGCGGGCTTTTCCCAGGGATGTGTTAGGCGGCGGTGGATGGGTGAACGCCGGGAAGAGGCCTTGCGCCGGGGGTGAGATGCCCCGCCCGAGTCGCCCTAGAGGAGGACGACGCGGGGGCTGATCCTATTTTCCGGGAGGGCCTTCAAATTGGGGGAGAATTTCACTTCCCCGGCCTCTGCACCAACTAGGGATGCATACGGCCATTTTAGTATGAGTACCAAGATAAACATGGTCAGAAATTTTTTTAATGAGTATCAAGATATTTTTTGATGAGTGGTTCCACCACACATCAAACTTGATCCTCAATAAATGGGGGAAAACCCCCGTGCATCACCTGTCAATTCTAGGAATTAAACTCAGGTCGTTAGGCTGCACAACCGCATGCCCAACCACTGAGCCAAGGCTCTCTTTGCAATGGGCCTTGAGAACAATAGTCAAGAACCAAGGTTGGGTTCGACATTTTCTCACTGTCTTTGTGGTTTAATTTCGCTGCAGGTCGTGGATTATGGAGTCCACATGATCATATAGATGGATGATGCTGGGCAATTTCCTCTCTTCCGCTTTCCTTTTTTTGTTCTTTAGATCTTCTTGATTTGTGGGATACTTGATCTTGCAACTGTGACTTGACTAATAGAGTAGAAAATATCTTATTAACAGGAGAGACAGGCAGCAACACGATGAGGATTAGGGAAAGTAGCAGCAGCAGCATGACTCTGCACAGAAACGGTTTCGAAAAAGCTTGAACAGCAATGAGCTTGTTTTATTTGCTGATAACGCTATATAATGTGATTTCTCTATCATTGAGCGTAACATCTTGTTTTGCAGTACACTGGAAACTCAAGATGTTAGAGCAATGGTTGCATAAAGTAGGACACTACTAGTAAATATGCCCGTGCGTTGCACCGGGATAGAAAAAATCACACTTCTATTAAAAGAATAGAGTGCTCAAGGTGAGATAATTTGGATGTGCAGTTGTGGTATAAAGATAAAAGAACTTTTGAGAATTCTCACGTGGAAACATTCGTTAATTAAATATGATAGTTTGATAAGGAAATGCATATTTATAGCTATTAATGTATGAATTGAGGGCTACCTTGATGTAGATATATTACTTAAATACATGTAGATTGTTTTTTTCACTTTGTTTACCTTGTCCAAGTCTCTTTAGCCATGAAGTTATGATATTTTTCTTAAGTGGCATTGTTTCATCTGACATTCCCACTATGAAACAAATGTAGTTGTAGTCTCGAGTTATTTCTTTTAATTGTGTGTCCACAATTTTCACCTTCAATTAATGAATCGAATCCGATTGCATGATCTTATTTTGCTTTATTCATCAAATTCAAACCCCAACTCCCCTGTGTCATTGATATAGAGTAGTTTTAACATGCTTCCTCTTAGCTCCTCTTTTCACATAAGAGGTAAGAGTATATAATAGATCCGAGCCGTTGATCTCATTAATTGATGGTCTGATTAACTCTTACCTTCTTACCTCACATGCAAAAAAGAGGGGGTAAGAGGGACCATGTTAATATTTGCCATTGATATATGATTAGGTAGACCGATACCGATGTGGAGCTCACTGGTACTGTATTTCTCTTTAAAAAACCTTCAATGATTGCATTCAACTACTATATCATTAATTTTACAAAACAAATAATTTCATGCACAAATTTATTGTTTGATTATATGCAAACCACTTCTAACTATTATGTGCGATCTAAGCATAGTAGTGTAGCTATAATGTTTATCCGCAGTACTAAGCACGCGTAGGCTTTCTAGGTTTTTTGCCATATGATTTTGTGTTCCCGGTTCTCACAGCATTTTCGAGCTTGTAATTGTATGGTATGTAATAACTGTAGTACAAATGTCAGAGTAATTATGTCTGGTATCTATTCATTTTACTCGGGAACCTTTGAATCTGTCGACCAGCACCGGTATTCATGCGTTATCACCATATTTTTGTTGGACATCCTTCCTTCTTATCGGTCAAGTTTTTGTCCTATTTCTTGCGTGGTTTATCTCCTACTATCACGTCCAAATTGTCCAGCCAGTCGCAAAATATAGTTCTACTCTATTAGAGTCTCCATGTTGAAGCTATTTAGTGAAGGAAAAGGATCTTATTTAAATTCACAAAAAAGATTGATCGTACCAAATGGATTGTTTGAAAGTGTACATATTCATGATGCTTCAAGAACTTGTAAATTTGCACAAAAAATGTTTTTTATGATTGATGTTTTAATGCTCTAGAAAAAATATCGTGATTTTTTTAAAATGTCGCACAAATCTCGTCAATTTTCATGGAAATTTACATGCACACGGAAGATAATTGTGACTATATTTTTTCAAATCAAAAGGCTTGATAGTTGAAAATATACTGTTGTTACGGTTTTACCTGGAAGCTCATCCACTTTTTTGACATTTTTGCACTAAGAATACCTAAAAGAAAATACTAATTAATTTAACCTGGCTCATAGAAAAATTAAGCATGTCTGGTGCGCTGCAATACTAACGTAATGTGGCTCCTTAATTAGCTCCTTGTGATGCTCCGGAAGCCCGCTCCCATCGGAGCCGGCGGCGCTGTACATCTCGGCATCGTGGATTCGTGGTTGAGCTTTGCTGGCCCGGAATTGCTACCACTTTCAGACGCAGCCAAGCCGCTGCAGTTGGTACTCGGCCACTCGCGGTTCTCTTATACGTACCATACTGTCCGCCGGCTCCACCATGGACATCTCTACCTCCTTATAATCGATGCTCGCTTCCTCACATAATTGTAAACGTATCTTATATTCAGCTCTTTATCAATAACAACATTCAAGGTCCATTCATATGAAGATTACTGCTAGTCTGCCATAAGGGCGTACTCAACAGATTTAATCACAGTGCTTTTCCATGCCAAAATAAATATAAAAGGTGAGAACCTTGTTCGCAAACTATCCTTTGTTAGCACAATTATCAACTAAATACTGATTCCGAGATCACGAGGAACGAGGACAGCGAAACAACTTTAAAAGAGAGCCTTGTTACATAAAGAGGGAACTCAGCTAAGTCATACATGTATATCAGATAGTCATATTTCTATACGCCAGTAAATCCATGGAAGTACTCCCTCCGTTCCAAATTACTCATCGCAGAAATGGATGTATCTAGAACTAAAATACATTTAGATACATCCATTTCTGCGACGAGTAATTCGGAACGGAGGGAGTAGATAACATAATAACTGGGTGATGCGAGGCTTGGCATAGAGGAGGTCATAGGCGTCGAGGCCACCAAGCCCAACCTTGACTGCTGCTCCTCCCTTTCTTCCTCTACTATTTTTTTCTGAACGGCCTTCTTCCTGTACTGATTCACTTAACTCCATGCTTTCCTGATCATCCTCTTCCTCTTATCACCAGCTAGGGATTTAACTAATCAGGGTAAATGCTGAAAGGTACATTCCACAAACCATGTCAATGAGATCTACATGGATCGATTGATCAAATAGTGAATATCTGAGAAATCTAAATCTAAACTAACCAAAAAAAGCAAACAATCTTCAGGCTATGTAACTGTACCCACATGTCTGCTCCAAAGAATTGGTTACGGAAAGAAAAGGGAGTACAGTGGAGTTGGGTTCATGCCTAATGGACGACCAATCGTTCCTGCTACTCCAGCTTCCCGCCTCCCGGCTTGAATTGGTGCTGCCACTACGGCCAGCAAGCATCTGCCGCCAAGATTCATGCATGGCTGCTTCGCATACGCCAACACGCCCTGTCTTACCACTGGCATGCTGCTGCTCATCCTGCCGTCTACACGCCCTGTCTTACCACCGGCATGCTGCTGCTCATCCTGCCGTCTACACGCCCTTGCAGATTCAGTGCACCGGGAGAAGAAAAATCAATGAAAAATAGAAAGACCAGATGTTATACGCAATGAGAGATGACACACATCAAGGGACTTATTTGTGAAGGACCGAGCTAACAACATTCATATACTGTTTAAAAGCTTGGGGCTTCCCTTGAATGTCAACACTCATTTAGTTCTACACCAGTCAATGTAAAAAATTAAGGAGCAGCATCAAAGATCAACCAAAATGTTACAAAATAATTTAAAAACGCAAGGCCCAAATCTGGAATGGTCATTGTGAATTGGCTCAGAGAATGTGAACCATATAACCTGGAAAGTGCTACATATAACAGTATAACCGAAGATTATCACAAAATTCATAACTGTCAACCTCTAGTCCTCTACCGACACAGTTGTGCCCATTAAAAAATCACCAAATTTGAGGTTGAAATTAAATTGCATTTAAGCCAAGGTTATGATCAAATATAGTATTCCCGCAAAAAAACAGCTTAAGAGAAGTTGTAAGATTTTAGGACATAAATTTGTTGGATAACTGCATATAAATATGTTTTATAGAACTAAACTCTCTTATATTTCTTTATAGAAGGAGTACTTCACAATCTGAATACAAACTGATATACATGAGTAGAGCCAGAGCTTTCTGAATCATCAATTAGACAATTAGGATATGCTATTATACCTCCCGGTCTAGGATGCAATCAACTAAAAAGTCTTAAGGTCCCAAAATTTAACAATTGTCATTTGAACCTACAGAAGCTTGTGGAAAGAACAGAAAGCAAAAGTTACAACTAACCAAGTCTAGATGATATATAAATTATTTTGGAGGAAAGATGTTATCTAGGAACACATCTTATGTTTTTGGACAGGTATCACTGACCCCAAAAATATAAAGGATGTCTTTCGCTAGAGCGTGAGTTTATTCACCTTGTTAATATTAGCACTGTTGTGAGCAACTGAGCATATATGGCAACTTTATAGGTTGGACCAAACAATAGATTCTCCTGTAATTTGTGTGCTACTGCTTAATAGGTTGGATCAAAATCTTACCTTCACAGAACTCTTAGCCCTACCAGAAACAATCCACCGACCATCAGGAGCGAATCAAGCAGATCAATCCTCTCACTATGACCCTGATATGTGTGAATGAATTTCTACCATGTCATTTCTTTTCCTCTTCCACAAGTTCCTCTTCATCTTTAGCTTCAACAAATTTCTTTTAAACCAATGGACAACACCATCAATGTCAACAAACAAGATGAAATTAACCAATAACTGGTTCCACACACCGTGAGAGACATAGCCAACACACATCCGTGATCCAATCCTGCTTTTCAGATAAAAATTCAGAATAGAATTATCTCTTTATCAGCAGTTCGTCCAACTTGCTGGACTGCCTCCTAATCAAAAGGCTTCTACCTTGTGGCCTCTCTCTTTCAGGCCTCCTCTTCTTCCCCTACTTGAGGCAGGCCTGACCATAAGTACCAACCTGTGCTTAATCTTTGAGACACCAGTAGCTAGCTGCTCAGTTTAGTGAACAATAGTTTATTTGTACAAGTAAAAGAGCAGCATCGGAATGGGTTTGATTGACTAAACTGAAAATCAATAGTTGAAACAAATAATCATGGATGCATCCACCACAAAAACAAGGAACTGGAAGAAAAAGTGGGTCGTGGCTGTCATCATGTCACAGCAACAGTGTGTGCATGAGCATATCGACCTCAGCGCCGCCAGCCTATGGCTCAGGCAGGGAGAGAGGGAAAGGAGGCCTCACCGTGGTAGGGCTAGGAGGGGGCTGGAGTGCCCCACCTCGCGTGACCCCCCTTCTTACCCCGCGTAGGGGCTCGTCGCACGCGGGCCATCGAGGAAGGGCTGGATGGGTAGGAGGGGGTGGATCAGGGGATCCTCTCGTCCTCTGCTTCGACGCCTGCCTCCACCTGCAAGGACTTCGCGCCGCCGCGCCGGACCCCTCCGTCTCCCGCGCCAATCCGCCTTCGCCCAGCTCCGGCGAGCTCCTCGCTAGGTCGCCGCACAACCCCTCCTTTCTTCCTTCTTCTCTCCCTGGCCTCCCTGTCTCCTTTGTGCCCAGGAGCCGCGGATGCCATGGATCCGCCCGTGCTCCGCCTTCCTCGTCGTCACCGGCGACCCCTGCCTCCGGATCTGCCCCCAGCCCCTGCAAGCTCGAGCCGTCCCCGTCGCCGCCGATTTGATCCGCTCCCAAATAATAAAATCAGACGTATGGACGGCGGGTTGAATATACCAAAGTACAGGGTTTCTTTTGCAAAAACGAAACGGTATCTCAGTTTAATGACTTAAAAAGGACTGCGGGTTGAATTCTGAAAAACAAAGGGACTTTTATGCAAAAACGTCGACGACGTACGACCAGAAGCAATCGTTGGTTTATTAGTACGTAGAGACGTAGAGACGTAGAGACGTACAGATAGAGATAATGAATAGTATGATTTTGAGTATTGTATATAGTGTATGTTATGTAATGACTTAGTTATGCTTGAAGAGAGTAACGGAGCCGAGTCTTTGTATACGATAGTACATTTGCTTGGTGGTAGAAAATCTCATGTAAGACAGAAAATTTTATGTATGACATGTATGATTAATGCTACAAGATGCAATAATGAGTAATTATGTTATTGAATTATTATTATTATTCTGCATGTTTGGAACTACTGAGTTTTATGACAAGTTTTTAATTGTTGTGATTTTTCTGAAAATATTTAGAAGTATTTGATTTTTTTTTCTAAATTGAAGAAAATTTGAAAATTATGCTGATTCTCAGTGAAGTTCTCTGATTCTTGCCTTTTCTAATTTCTGGTTGCTTCGGTGGTAAGGGTTTCCTCCCCCTATTGCATGTTGCCAAATGGTTGCAGAAATTTTCCCTGTGGTTGGTGGGGAATCTCATGTGCATGTGAAAATAACCCCTAGGGGCTTGTGGCCCTGGGTGTTATCCCCCTTGCTACCAAACAAGGCCTAAAAGTTCCTGGCACACATATTAGTTATCACAAATAAAAGTTCATGTCACTCATATTAGTTATCAGAAGGCATACATTACATGTTGATAGGCCAAAACATACCAAATCACATGATGTACATGTCACATTCAACAAGTAGAAAAAAGAGCATTACATGGCCCCAAGTTTCATGCTTGACAGGTTATTGCTCAGTGACTCGACAGTTTCATCAGGTGAATCGTCATTTGCATGTAAAACTGGTTCTGGTTCTTCAACATGCACAGGAGAAACCTTATCTTCCAATTCTGCTTCGAGGTTTCTGAATTCCTCTTCTATATCTTCTTCATCAGCCAATGAATCCAAAGGCGCTGATTCTGCATAACAATTGGATCAGAACATAAAAAAGACTACCTACATATAAAGATCCATTGGCTTGTCACAAATTAAGGAAAAATAAAGTTGCTTCCGTTGCCCAAAGGCCTATATATATATAGTATGTAGGGCACAGAAATCTAAACCAAATACATTATGAGGCTAAACCCAGATAATAAAATATATAAGTAACTATATGCATGATTTTACCATGGAAAATATTATTTTACAGCATAAACAAGATTAGGACAGTGATGTACACGCTGACTAGTAAGTACAACTAAGAACATGATCATTTGCACAGAAATGAATACCAGTGAGAAATAATGCATATCCATTTTATCTCTAAAACTGACTGCACATGGAACTCAAATATGTGTCGTGTCAACGGATGATCAAACCAAAACACAAAATTATCTGAAACTAGGTTTCATAGCCATTCAGACTGGTTGGGTTTGGTGCAAAATGAAGAGTCCAGTCAGTAGGTTGGCCTGGCTAAAGTTACATTTGGGAACTTGGGTTGGATCAGATTTGGACTGGGTTGGGCTTTGAATGTTCCGATATGTGCAAGACTTACACTATATTTCAGGTTGGTTGACAACGGAAGAATAAGCCCATAAAATCTCAAACTTACGACTATACAGAGCTTTGCATATAACTGAACTCCTGACAAATTGCATATTACTTCTCCCTACGTATAAAGAGAGCACGTACAGGAAAAAGAAACTATCTCATGTCTACAAGATAAACTTCCTCAACTGGAAGCTGGAAATTCCAAGTTGACAACTTACCTAAGGCAGTGTTAATTTTTCTTTGTGCTGCAACAAGGTCATCAACCTCCTTTAGGTGGGTATTAATGTCCTCCATGCTGACATTATGCTCCTTCATTGCTTTCATACCAATTTGGATTGCTTCATAAACCTAATAGAAGATACCGCATGTAAAGAGTTAATTATTTATATAACATGTCCATTTTTGGTTACATGACTATCTATGATTGGACATCTGTCTCTTGTAAAACTATAGTACCTGTTTGGTTGATTCAGCACTAGCAATCAGGCTTATAACTTCTTCAACCCTCTCTAATAGTTGTGCACATTTGTTCCTGCTTTCTGAAAATAATTTAGACTGCCTCACATAACGAAAAGCACCCTGTTTGTCTCCGGCCTTGAAGGACATTAACGCCGCTCTCCTTGAACTATAAAAAATATGGATATTTAATACAAATTCTAGCATTACCATTCAAGAAATCAACCAAAATAAAAATAATGAAGCTTCAGATCAAAGCATGATCATGGACTTGGCACTTAATGCAGTCTTCACTAATTCTTTACTTATTTCAGATCTCACTAATGCTGAATTATCAACAATACCTGTAGATATGACATAATTCAAAAATGTGGAAAGGCAAATCATGTAGCACCAAAAACAGTAATAAAAACACCATACTGGAACGTACACACTCATCTCTTAAGTTACAAAAGCATAACATAAGCAGCAATATAAAAAATGATGCAGCAAGTGACAGAGAATTGGATATTGTGTATTCGACAAAAAGACAGAATCAGACATCTGAAACTTGAGTATTGATGGAAATCGTAATAAGAAGGACACACCTAACACCCCCCACCCCCACCACCCCTCTCACCCACCCGAAAAAGGTATGGATTCAGCCTGACAGTGTGATTTTGTGCGACTTGTGGGGTAGACATCCTACAAGGAGCTGTGGCGTTACAACGAATCACATCTCCAAGGTTCATTATTTTCTTGAAATAGGTTGATCACGTTTGGCAACTAGAAAAATTTAATGGTTTAATTAGCATTCACGTAAACAGTGGAACAAATTGTCATCACAATAACTACAGTAACAACCCCTAACAATGATGAAGACCTTGACAACTACTACCTCCGTCAGGGTTTATTAGGCCCCTTGTATTTTGGGTTAAGCTTTGACCATAGATTTGGTTAGCAAAATATAAGTGATATGTCATAGAAATTATATTGTCGGATTCGTATTCAAATGAAGGTTTGATATCACTTTTTCTACATATAAATCATATTTTATTACACAAATGTATGGTCAAACTTTGGCTCAAAATATGAGGGGGCCTAATAAACCCGGACGCGCGCGCGCCGGGGGGGGGGAGGGGGGTATGTGTGAGGGCACCAGTACTAGTCATCTGAAATACATTGGTTGTAAAACTGCCCTACAATAGCAGCTGTTGGAATGTGTAGGGCTTAGGTCTATGCAATCTACATAGGAGTTCTACCACAACACATAAGAGTTCATGCAAATTTGGTAGATTGCAAATCAATAAGTAGACTAACATTTCCCATCGGCGATCAAGCACATCAAACTGCTGCTGCAATTTCTCTTCTTGCCAAACTAAGTGTAATGTATCACAGTCAAACTTCGAGACGGCAGGAGCATGAGCAGAGACAAGTGGAAACTTCACACCCTGAAGCTAGCCACCCAACTTAAGTATTAACACATGAGGGAACTCACTGCAACAAAGCCACAGAAAATGGAACAAAAAATCGTGAACCTCGACTGGGTCTTCCTTCCTGATCGCAAGATACCATGTTTTCCCACTTTGCGTCAAGTAACACAACGCTGCATGAGCATCCTCCCGTCCGTAAAAGAAGCTATTGAATTTAGTCATAGTAATGACACATGTTGATGTCCAATGGGAGCCTCTCAGCTGCGTAGCAATGTCCTCAAACCGTTCCTGCAATTGAATAGCAGGGCATCAAATCAGCATACTAACACTCTTAAGAACATTGCCCGAAAAAGGGATTTATACCTCAACCAAAGATCTAAACACAAGGATGTCCTCCTGTACAATCGGACGCCTTGAGATAGCCATCTGGCTTACCCTCCTGACCAGCTGATACAAGCCGCCTGCGGTCGGAACAATTAGCTCGGATTTAAGCAGTATCTCCCCATCGGCACGCATCTCCTCCTGAAATGTCCAGAAAAAAATTGTCACTAGCTCACGGCGATAGCACACGCTGTACATACAGTGAGGTTGATGTAGAAACTGACCAGAACTTGCGGCAAGCAGAGCGGCGTGATGCCTCCGGGGCGGGCAAACCAAACGCTCGTCACCTGCGGCAGTCGCCGTCGCCGTCATGGTCTCCGGAGAGAAAGCAAACGAACCCTCGCATTTGAGGTGGGGGTCACTTACCAAGTGGGCGGGGGCGGAGCAGAGTCGGAGGCGTCGGGCGATGCGCAGGAGGAGGTCCTTCCAGAAGAGGAGCTTGGGCTCGGGCCAGTCGCGGCGCTGCCCCGTGAAGGCCTTGAACCTGGCGTGGAGGTCGGCGCCGTCTGGATCGTCCCACCAGCTCGCACCGCCCACCTCCGCTCGCACCGCTGCCTCCCAACCTTCTTCTCCACCCTCACCATCGTTGGATGCCATAATCAAACTCCGGCGCCTCGGTGGCACGCGAGATGTCGCTGCGGCGGTGGGCTCGCCGGGGAAGGGAACGAACTGCAAAAGAGAATGGAAGAGAACAAAGGGCTGTGTTTTTTCTTTTTTTTGAGGGGAACAAAGGGCTGTGCTATACGCTGCTTCCTGCGAGCGTTAAGCACGGGGCCGCCCACAGCGCTGCCTGAACGGCCCGCAATCGGTGCGGCCCACCATACATTGTTTCTTGATTATCTGAAATTCTGTTAGATAATATAAAAATACATTTGTTTTCAGTGGAATAAAAATAATCATCTGTTTTCAGTGGAATAAAAATAATCATGTGTTATAATAATATGCATACATAAAAAACAATATGAATTTAAAAAACTTACGCAATTTAAGAAAAATGTTAGTTAAATTTAAAGGACATTTCAATATTTTATTAAAGGTTTCATGGAAATAAAGTGTTTATGTAATTTTAAAAAATGTTCATTTCATTAGAAAAAGTGTACACATATTTCCAAAATATTTCATGTAATTTAAAAGTGTTTTTAGTTTAAAAAACTGTTTATGAATTTTAATAATGCACAAATAATTTTTAAGAGTATTTATGCAGTTGAAAAAATATTAATGTAATTTTATAAAAGTACTCACGCATTGAAGAAAAAATTTCATATTAATGAAATACTCCCTCTGTCCTGAATTACTTGTCTTAGATTAGTCTAGATATGGATTTATCTAGACACGTTTTAGTGTTTAGATACATCTGTATCTAGAAAAATCTAAGCCAAGATTTTTGGGATGCAGGTAATAGAAATCGATATATTTTTACAAAAAGAGAAAATGCTAAACCATAAAAAATAGAAAAGAAAAATAATAGGAAAGAAAAGAGAAACCCCCTCAAAAATGGAAATTGGAAAATCAAGAAAGAAAAGATAAAACTAGAAAGTAAGATAGCTGATTTTTTCTAAAGTGAGTGATTAATTAAGACAAGACGGAAAACATTCCCTCACAGCATGTTTGGCAGCCTGAGAAACAGGGAATGAGATTTAGGCTTTGGAAAATAGATTATCCATCTCAAACCCATGCTTGATGTGTGGTTCAAATTTTCTAGTGGTAATTTAGCCATCCCACCTGAAACTAGGAAAGGGATATGTGGAAATTAGCCTCGCCTCTTTTTTTCCCTTTTGAACTTGATTAGCCTCGCCTCCTTAATTCATTTCCCCTTCCCTCCTCAACTTTCTTGCCCCTCAACCAAACAATAGAGCATATGTCTAGTACCCCTTAAACTCCCCTATCACTAATTTGCTTGAACCAAACACGTTTAAATAAGAAAGGTGAGATGGAAAACCCATGCCTCACTTTGTAAGTATGACCCATTAACGACTCTATTAGTAACGTGACTAGCATTGTATCATGGAAAAACCAATATGTTTCTCATTACAATGTATTGTCCGTAATCGCACAGGGAGGCGAGCGCACCGGGCCATGTGTTTGTTCTTTTTCTGTTAAAAAATGTATTTTTTTTGTCGGGGTTCTTTTGGTTCAGGTTTCCATTTGGTTTTTGTTTTGTCAAATTTTTCTTGGTTTAATTCTTTTTTGTTCTTTTTTGTTCTTTTTATTTTGTTTTCCTATTGTTTTTCCTATATTTTCTTCTGTTTTTATTTTACCTTTCTCTAATTCAACAATTGATTTTATAATATATGAAACAAATCCAAGAATATATTTTTTATTATGAAAAAAAATAAAAACGTATGCATTTTAAAAAAATCGTATTTTTGTAAAAAAATCCAAATGAAAAAACAAAATAACTCAACTGAAAACTCAATGGAAACTTGAAAAAACTAGCAAAAAATCGCTGGGAAAAGTGGAGGAAGCGAGGCAACCCCTTGTTCACTTTTCCGCTATTTTAACGCACAGAGCATTCAATAGGAAGATTCTTGTATCATGGAGTTAGAAAGCTTAGGTTATCACCCCACTCAAAAGGGATCACCCCACTCAAAAGGGGTGCATCTATTCCCTCCAGCGAATTGGAATATTTCTTTTCGTAAATGCTAAATGGTGAACGCGTGCTTGTCACTTTTTCGACTCGGCCCGGACACCACAGTTCGCATACAAAGAAATAAAATTATGTCATTTTGTCATGTGATTTTTCCCCTAAAATATTAAAATGCATTGCTTTCAAACCGTGCATCAAAATATTAATCATCTTTCACCTGTGTGTTACTTGCGACGAGATCACCGAGGAGTAGTGTCCTGTTTGGTTCACGTCCTGGCCGTTCGGTGCCTGGCCAGGAGCTTGCCTGGAGGATGTTTGCTTCATGTCCTGGATAAAGCATGATGTGGCCTGGCCTGGACATACCGCAACTTAATTAGCCTGGCTTGGTACCCAGGCAGGTTAGTTAGCCTGGGCCAGGCGTCCTTGTCCTAGCGCCTGGTGCGAACAATGGCGCCTGTATAAAGCGTGTGATGTGACGTTTCACATTCAAAACCAGTACACGATTTGACCCTTCACATGTTCTTGTCTAACCCAGGCACAAGGCCTTCAACCAAACACTACACTTTCAGGCATTCCTGCCCAGGCAGAAAATAGCAAATTTTCAGGCAACTTTCAGGCACTGCTTTTTATCAGGCATGCATGTCACGAGCTCATCCTTGCAAGGGATCGGAGAGGGGAAGGGGGATGAGATCGAGACTTGGAGAAGGGGGATTTCTTTTCAAGGGAGGAGGTACAGATTAGGTGAGAGGTTCAGAGACTTGACATAATTTCCACACACGCACACCTACTCGCTCCAGCTGGCTATATAGTCAGGCAACACTTGGCAACTCGCCTTACAGGTGGGTCCGTGCCAGTAGGCAGCAGGGCCCACCGAATCACACGTCCACCGCATCAGGTCCTGATGATGCCGGTGTGACATTCCCCTCTTCTTCAGAACGAGCGCCATCTTCAGGAACGTCGTCATCGCCAGCCGCTGGCGCGTCCCAGGCTGCTGCTTGAGGGAAACGGCGGCGGAGGGTATTGTAGTCCTCCTAAGTAGTTGCTGCCTCGCCACTGCGCCATCGCACCTTGACTTGCACCAGAGCACTTGCGCCCCGCTTGACCATGCGGCGCTCGACAATCTCCACTGGTTCATCGTCGTGGCCGGCGAGGTCGGGCGGTCGGGGCAGCTCGGAGAAGACCGGTGTGTAGTTGGGAGTGAACGGCTTGAGCTGAGAGACGTGGAAGACGGGGTGGATTCTGCTGTCCGCTGGCAGCTCCAGTTTGTACACCAGCTTGCCGATTCTGTCCAGCACCACAAATGGCCCGAAGAACTTGTATGCCAACTTGGCGCACGGTCTGTTCGCCACCGAAGACTGCGCGTAGGGCTGGAGTTTGAGAAGAACCTTGTCGCCCACCTCGAAGGAGCGCTCGGAGTGATGCTTGTCCGCCTGTTTCTTGAAGCGATGTTGGGCGTGAAGAATTTGTTCGCGTAGTCGTGCCGTGTGCAGGCCCCAGTCCCAGGGCTCGCTGTCAATGATGGGCACCTTCTTGTCGTCCCAAAGTGTCATGGCGCCCAGGTTGGGTCCAATGCCATACAGAGCTTTGAAGGGGGTGCACTTGATCGAGGAGTGGAACGACGAGTTGTACCAGAATTCCGTTGTAGGTAGCCAGCGGCGCCATTGCCTAGGCGACGTGCACGGCGCAACGCAAGTACATCTCCATGCACTGGTTGACGTGTTCGCTCTGACCGTCCGTTTGGGGGTGGTAAGCCGTGGAGAAGAGTAACTTGGTGCCCGCGCTAGCGAAGAGTTCGCGCCAGAGCGCGCTGGTGAAGACGCGGTCGCGTCGGAGACGATGGAGCCAGGGATGCCGTGCAGCTTGACGATCTGATCCCAGAAGACCTTGGCGACCTGAGGAGCCTTGAACGGGTGCCGAAGCGAAATGAAGTGCGCAGATTTGGTCAGCCGATCCACGGCTACCATGATTGAATCGAAGCCCTCTGATGATGGTAACCCTTCCACGAAATCCATGGTGAGGTCGCGCCAGGGAGCAGTTGGCACTGGCAGGGGCGCGAGCGTGCCCGCCGGCTTGGACTGCTCGTGTTTGGCATGCTGGCACATGGAGCACTGCCACACGTAGTCGGAGACGTCGGTCTTCAATCCGTCCCAGACGAAGAGCTTCTTGATGCACTGGTAGGTGGCCGTCGCGCCAGAGTGGCCACCCAGCGTGCTATCGTGCAGAGCACTAATGATCATGGTGCGGAGAGTCGTGTTCTTGCCGATCCACAAGCGTTCCTGCTTGTGGATGAGCCCTTTGTAGAGCTCGTAGCCGTCGTCATCGAGACTGTGGATTGCAAGGCGCGCTAGACGATCCTGTGCGTCGGTGTCCGTGGCGTAGGAGTTGGCCACCTCTTGCACCCATGCCGGCTAGCAGATGGAGAGCGCGTCGAGGTTCAGGGTCGCGCCCACACGAGAGAGAGCATCCGTGGCTCCATTGTCGCTGTCGCGTCTGTAGCGGAACTGGAACTGCAAGCGCACCAGCTTGGCCATGGCCTTGCGTTGCAAATCAGTAGCGAGCTACTGATCTTGCAAGTTGCAGAGACTCTTGTGATCGGTGACGACGGTGAAGGGGCCCCGTTGCAGATATGCGCGCCATTTCTCGACGGCCATCATGACGGCGAGGAACTCCTTCTCATACGCCGACAGCTTCTGATTGCTGTGATGCCCCCGATTCAATCGTACACTAATCATGCACGCAAATGTGTACGATCAAGATCAGGGACTCACGGGAAGATATCACAACACAACTCTACAAATAAAATAAGTCATACAAGCATCATAATACAAGCCAGGGGCCTCGAGGGCTCGAATACAAGTGCTCGATCATAGACGAGTCAGCGGAAGCAACAATATCTGAGTACAGACATAAGTTAAACAAGTTTGCCTTAAGAAGGCTAGCACAAACTGGGATACAGATCGAAAGAGGCGCAGGCCTCCTGCCTGGGATCCTCCAAACTACTCCTGGTCGTCGTCAGCGGGCAGCACGTAGTAGTAGGCACCTCCAGTGTAGTAGGGGTCGTCGTCGACGGTGGCGTCTGGCTCCTGGACTCCAGCATCTGGTTGCGACAACCAGAAAGAAAGGAAAGGGGAAAAGGGGGGAGAAAGCAACCGTGAGTACTCATCCAAAGTACTCGCAAGCAAGGAACTACACTACATATGCATGGGTATATGTGTAAGGAGGCCATATCAGTGGACGGAACTGCAGAATGCCAGAATAAGAGGGGGATAACTAATCCTGTCGAAGACTACGCTTCTCGCAGCCACCGTCTTACAGCATGTAGAAGAGGGTAGATTGAAGTCCTCCAAGTAGCATCTCCAAGTAGCATATCCAGGTAGCATCTCCAAGCGCATCTCCAGTCGCATCGCATAGCATAATCCTACCCGGTGATCCTCTCCTCGTCGCCCTGTGGAAAAGCGATCACCGGGTTGTCTGTGGAACTTGGAAGGGTGTGTTTTATTAAGTATCCGGTTCTAGTTGTCATAAGGTCAAGGTACAACTCCAAGTCGTCCTGTTACCGAAGATCACGGCTATTCGAATAGATTAACTTCCCTGCAGGGGTGCACCACATAACCCAACACGCTTGATCCCATTTGGCCGGACACACTTTCCTGGGTCATGCCCGGCCGCGGAAGATCAACACGTCGCAGCCCCACCTAGGCACAACAGAGAGGCCAGCACGCCGGTCTAAACCTAAGCGCACAGGGGTCTGGGCCCATCGCCCATAGCACACCTGCACGTTGCGAGGGCGGCCGAAAGCAGACCTAGCCTAGTGGCGTTCCAGTCCAATTCGGCGCGCGCCGCTCCGTCGCTGACGTCTGAAGTGCTTCGGCTGATACCACGACGTCGGGATACCCATAACTACTCCCACGTAGATGGTTAGTGCGTATAGGCTCGTAGCCGACTCAGATCAAATACCAAGATCTCGTTAAGCGTGTTAAGTATCCGCGAACGCCGAACAGGGCCAGGCCCACCTGTCTCCTAGGTGGTCTCAACCTGCCCTGTCGCTCCGCCACAAAGTAACAGTCGGGGCCGTCGGGAACCCAGGCCCACCTCTACCGGGATGGAGCCACCTGTCCCTTTCAGCCCCCAACTCCGAACAGTATCACAGTAATGTAACAGTGTAAAGTATATAGTATATGCCCGTGATCACCTCCCGAAGTGATCACAGCCCAGTAGTATAGCATGGCAGACGGACAAGAGTGTAGGGCCACTGATGGAACACTAGCATCCTATACTAAGCATTTGGGATTGCGGGTAAGGTATCAATGACTGTAGCAGCAATGACAGGCTATGCATCAGAATAGGATTAACGGAAAGCAGTAACATGCTACACTACTCTAATGCAAGCAGTATAGAGGAGAATAGGTGATATCTGGTGATCAAGGGGGGGGCTTGCCTGGTTGCTCTGGCAAGAGAGAGGGGTCGTCAACTCCGTAGTCGAACTGGTCAGCAGCAGCGTCGGTCTCGTAGTCTACCGAAGAGAAGAGGGGGAAGAAATAATGAATACAGAGCAAACAAAGCATCACAAAATATAACAAGGCAATACGCGGTGTTCGGTGTGCCCTAACGCGGTAGTAGGTGATACCGGTGAAGGGGGGAAAACATCCGGGAAAGTATTCCCGGGGTTCCGTGTTTCCGGGCAGAGGAGCCGGAGGGGGAAAGTTGCGAGTTCGATAGGTTAGGGGTGTGTGGCGGACGAGCGGACTGCGTATCCGGATTCGTCTCGTCGTTCTGAGCAACTTTCATGTTGAAAATATTTTAATCCGAGTTACGGATTAAAAGATATGATTTTCTAAAGATTTTATTAATTTCTGGAATTTAATTAATTATTTAATCCAACATTATCCAGAATAGTAAATGCTGACGTCAGCATGACATCAGGGTGATGTCAGCAGTCAACGTTGACCATTGACCTGGTCAACCTGACGTGTGGGTCCAGTGGGACCCACCTGTCATTCTCTGTTTAGTTTAATTACAGATTAGTTAATTTAATTAGTGATTAGGTTAATCTAATCAGGATTAATTAACTTAATTAATTAATTAATTAATTAATTAATTAATATTTTAATTATTTTAGTTGTTATTTATTTATTTAATATATTTATTTTTATTTTAATTTTTTTTATTATTATTTTTTTAATTCCTTTTTTTTGTTCTAAAGGGCGTGGGCCCTGTTGTCCAGTGGCCCAGGGCCTTAGTGGGTGCTGGCTAGCGGGCGCGGGCACTGGAGCGTAACGGGTGCGGGCGCGCGCCCGATAGGGCGAACCCGGGTGCGCGGGCGACGACCGCCGTGGCGCGGCGGGGCGCCGGAGTTGGCCGCGGGGCCGACGACGGTCGGCGCGAGCTGGGACGGCGACTGCAGGCCTGGCAGCGAGCCGGCGCGGCGGAGCCAAAGCAAGGGCTGCGGGACGAGGCCGGAGCTCGACCGGAGCAAGCTCATGGCGGCGGGAGTGAGCAGAGGCGGCAGTAGGGTGGGCTACGGTCGTGCGCGCGCGAATGAACGGCGCCGGTGACGGAGAATAAGGGGAGAGAGGGAGGAAGGCCAGAGCTCACAGCGGGGCGCAGGGCACGAGGCAGTGGTGCTCGAGGTGGGGGACGGGGACGACACACGCGGAGGAGGCAGTCCGGCGAGGTGGCTAAGGCGGAGGCGCAGCTCCGGGCGGCGAGGATCGGCGGCGACGTGCCGTGGGGAGGAGACGAAGTCGAGGTGGCGTTGGGCGACGGCGGAGCGGTGGCGGCCCGGTGACGAGGGGGCGATGGAGAGGAGAAGAGGATGCGGCTGTCCGGTGGGGAGGCGGCGTTGGCGAGGTGGCTTCGGGCGGCGGCGACGGGCGATCCGGTCGACGTCAGGGTCGGGCCCCTCCCCGATCCAGATGGGATCGAGAGGAGGGAGGGGAGAGGGAGACATGGGGAGTGGGGGGAATGTGCGGTCGTGGGGGGGGGGTTAGGGTTCGGATCGATGGGGGGGATAAGGGGAGTGGGGTGGACTGGATGGGCCAATTGGGCTGCAGCTGGGTCGGTTGGCCCAGGGGATTAGAGGGTTTTCCTCTCTGTCTTTTGTTAGTTGTGTTTTCTGTTTTTTTTATACTTTGCTTTCTTTAGTTTCCTATTATTTTAGTTTTAGTAAATTACCAAAGTGGCACCTAAATAGGATTTTACAAATTATGCCACTGCCACAATAGTTTAATACTTATAACAATTTAGTTTCGAAAATGTTTATTATTTTTAAAGCATTAAAATAATTGTTTTTGCTACTCTTTTATTCATTTAACAGTATTTAAACATTTTATAAAAGTGTGGTTTCTCCACCATAATTATCTATGCAATATTTGGTTCACTCCGAACATTTTAGTTTTAATATTTGAAAACTTTTATTGTTTGCCTATTTTTGATTTGAATTTGAATCGGTTTCGAACTAACTCGAGATTAGCAACTATAAACGAGGTGACGTGGCACCATTAGCAGAGGATCACTGTAGCTTAATTACCCGGGCGTCACAATTCTCCTCCACTACAAGAAATCTCGTCCCGAGATTTAAGCGGTGGAGTAAGGGGCGAAGGTGTTGGTAGCGAAAAACCTAACGAGTCTTCTCGGTCTTGGCTTCCCTTTCGAAGAGGTTGATCCCTTTCGTTGATGTCTTCATTTCACTGCTTCAAGTCACCATGATCAATTTGTCATCCTTTCTTCGGGATCTCCATCGTACTTACGAATAGGTAAGGGGCAGCTCTACAACGATAGGATGTTACAAGGGAAAATCTTCTGGGGGTTTCCCAAGTATGAACATATGAGTATCTCTCGAGTTGAACAAATGAAACACATCGAGAGCAAAGTAAGACGGTGCAATAAGAAGTTTCAAGCGGATAGGCAATCGTTCATTGCCTGAAACAGAGTGTGAATGGGGTTCAGAGCAACAGGAATAAGTATTGTGTCCGATACCAGAATTGATCACTAGGAAGGTGGCTCGCAAATTACATACGAAGTCAAGCTATAGGAATAACTTTGGCAACAGGGTGTATAGGAGAGTCAGGTTTCGATCCTGTGAAACTGTGGGTTATGGGCCCACCATGTGGTTCTTTTTTTTATAATAGGAGCAGTGACATCTTGCACGGTCATGATAGCAAGGCATGTCAGGGAGTACCATGTCAGCTATGTCGGCAACAACGTTGGTACCAAGGGCGAGGGACGAAGAGAACCATTTTCCTGCTCGTTGAAACGAGGCGGACCAATAGGCAAGGTTCCCGTCCATCGGTGGTTACCGGAATGTCATCAACAATAGTAACAAGGTCTTACTGACAGAGTTGTACATCGAGGTGTTTGCACAAGCAGTGGATTATTACTGCTTATATCATATAGATCATAGAAAAGGTTTAAACAAACCAATGGAAGGAAATATGATCATCAGATTAAACAGAACAATGGAAAGGAAAATATGTTTAAACACATATTTCGAGGGTATATCCTTCCCAAGGACAAGCAGAGCAAGATATCCATGACAGGATATAAAGTAGAAAACCATTTAGGTAAGGGGGGAGGAATCTCATGATATTACTCATACAACGGTGTTAGGATAATTGATAATTAAAATATAGCATCGTGCTTCAAACGTGCCTGTTGAAAATCGGAGTACCATTGACATGCTTCGAGATAGCAGTGACATGGTCTTCAGGTGAAGATCAGACTTTGGAAACACGAAGGATCCATCAAGAATAACTTGTAGAATAAGTCTTACAATTTCCTCATGGATGAATGGATAACCTTGCTGAAAAGGAATCTATAATGATAGGTCCTCCAGCCGGGGGGGGGGTGCTAGGCATGACATCATGTTACCGGGTCATCAAAGGATCAACGTCATAACTCTTGGAAAGTTGTCCCAACCATCATATCTGACCGAGATTCAGATCCGATTGGTGTCAGGATACCTGAGACTCAGGATGTCCGAGAAGAAAAGGCGCAACACAAATCGTTGAAATGGCATTGCAAGCTTCTCGGGAAATGAACTATGGGAGCGGGTTTCTGAAGCAATAGTTCACCATTAAACCAGGGAGAGGACAAGGAGGTGTCTGGTGAACTCAACGGCAATTCACCGAGATTCCCAAAAGATGGATTTCCACCATTAAGTGAACAAGGAGATAACATTTGTCAGATCAACTGATATAAGGAAGTATGCTCGAGGAAAACATACACAATTAAACATTGGTTGAAGGGTGCGCCCGAAGTACGGGTTGGGTTGCACGACCAATGTTAGAATGGTGATTCAATTAGCGAAGGACTTAGAATGAACTATCGCCCATTCACTTCAAAGCAATAGGGTTGCTAGAAGTTTTGAATTCACACGTCATAGCTCCATTGTCGGTATTCCGGTTGAAAACAATACGGGGACCAAGGAATGAACGAAGATGGCAAGAAGTATTAAGATATCAAGAATTATTAAGAGGTGGTGAAATTCTCACCACATTCTTGACAAAAAGTGATGGTAATACTTCCGAGGTAAGGAAGATCAACTGCTGGGTAGCAGTGATCTCAAGGTTTACACAAAACGCGAACAAGTTGTGTTGAACGGAAGGCAATAAAGTGGTCGATGAGAACAGGAATCATCGAGGGGCAAGGATGGTATTACCCATCATGAATTCAATTGAATTCCTGGAAGAGCTCATAAGGTTGATGGTGATCACGACACAATTGTCGAGAGATTTCATGCAGATGTAGTCAATCAGCGACGACATCAAGTCAAAGGAATGATGAAGCAAGAGGTTATTGGAACCACAGTTACGACACAAACTCGAACTCAAGCTTGTTGTTTAAGGTGAAAGGGTATGACGAGGAAAAATCGACGTAAGGTTAGTTCATCGTCGAAAATTGGTGCTCCGAGAATAAGGACCAGGTAGCACCGTTAGAATCGTCACGACAATGATATAGCCAAACAGGCTAGGAATGGCGTGATCGGGTACAAACTCGTACTTATAGAAGCTTACTGAAGAGTTGTTGAACCGTAGAGCGGACTCGGTTCAGTTATCGGTGTCTTTGAGTGTTTATTAACTCAGAGCCCGTGAAAAATTGGAATCAGTGGGAAGGTAGCACTTGATGAAGAACTCATAAGGAGTTATGCAGTTCCATGATAATCTCGAGATACCAGGGGGGTAATACTCGACACAAGATCAAAGTAAAGGTTGGACTGGTGTATTGATCCATAGGAAGACAATTGTTTTAACTTGTCCGAGAAATGAGATCAAAGAAGAACAATCATGGTCGGAACCACGGTTGCAAGGGATCAATTCACAGATACCATATGTTAGTTATCAAGGAAATAGTTATTGTTACAAGAAGCTTCCATGATAGGATATACATCGCGTCCATGGGCATGAACACAAAGTTCAAGGTCGACTCCCACTTCTCCAATGCATAACCCTTTCATTCACTTCTCGCTTTCGATGAAGTTATAGCGTTGAAATTTTATCTGGCAAAATACCAGAAGAGTACGACTCGTGAAAACTTTCGAGTTCACACATATTAAGGAAGGCATAGGTTCAACCCATCGGGGCATCTTAGAATCCTATACCAGAATCTTTTAGAAGTAATTAACTCAAGCTCGAAGGCAGAGCATGGTTGAGAAAGCAGACGATACAATTTACCAAAGGCATTATGTATCCGAGAAAAGGCTCACAAGTTTATTGAATATGAAGGGCGTTGTCAGATAAAATCCAACAAAGGATCTGGTGGTCCACAAGGGATCTGACGTGAGCATCGGTACTCAACTAGAGGAAGCAGATTATAGAAACAACTGACTAACTCAATTGTCAAATGCAAAGGAATTATGATTTCCAAATCAAGGGATCAGAAGCAATGCTCTGATTAGGGGTGGATAAGTTGAATAGCCGTAGGGTACAATCAAAGACAATTGGATTGGTCGAGAACCAATTCCAGTAAAAAGAATGGCAGCTCAGCCGGAAAAGTAATTTATAAGGATCAATGATGATTGCGTGTATTCGCAAACATATTGAGTCAACAGACTCAAAATGGTAATGACAAGGAATGTCAATATGACTACGAGACTTATGGGATTATCCATAATGCAAGCAAGCAAGAGTTTCAAGAGCCAAAGGCCCCAAGGATTTTCGGAAGATCGAATATTATTTCGAAGACTTTTGTGAAACACATGAACAACTGGGGATGAGCGGATACTCGACAAGTGCGAGAATTATCCATAGGGGTATTCAGGTGACAAGAACAGCAAGGCAGTAAGCTCAAGGGATTATCAAAACCACGACGAGTTTTTCAGGGTATCTTGTAATAACAAGACCAACTGGGGATGATATAAGAATAACAACTGTAAGTAGTTACCCATAAGGGTTGACAGTGGAAGGGGAATTGCAAACGCGATGAACACAAGTTCTCGGCTTAACAGCGGAAAGTATCTTCAGGGTCTTCACGTGCAGCAGACGATCATCAGTAATAAGGGGCTCTCCGGGTGAAAGTGATAACGAGACCTAATGTTAGATTTTAGCAAAATTCATTTAACCCGAATAGAAGAGAGATCAGAGTCCCAGAGTAAAGGTCGAGGAGTAAAAGATCCTAGTACCACCCGATGGCGACGTGGGCCCGTAAGGCACACAGCCATGTTAGTAAAAGTTTTTCAATGTCTAGACTCGACTTCGGCCAAGGAGTGTGGAAGGGGGATTCCTACAGGCAGTCGGCTCTGATACCAACTTGTGACGCCCCCGATTCAATCGTACACTAATCATGCACGCAAATGTGTACGATCAAGATCAGGGACTCACGGGAAGATATCACAACACAACTCTACAAATAAAATAAGTCATACAAGCATCATAATACAAGCCAGGGGCCTCGAGGGCTCGAATACAAGTGCTCGATCATAGACGAGTCAGCGGAAGCAACAATATCTGAGTACAGACATAAGTTAAACAAGTTTGCCTTAAGAAGGCTAGCACAAACTGGGATACAGATCGAAAGAGGCGCAGGCCTCCTGCCTGGGATCCTCCTAAACTACTCCTGGTCGTCGTCAGCGGGCTGCACGTAGTAGTAGGCACCTCCAGTGTAGTAGGGGTCGTCGTCGACGGTGGCGTCTGGCTCCTGGACTCCAGCATCTGGTTGCGACAACCAGAAAGAAAGGAAAGGGGAAAAGGGGGGAGAAAGCAACCGTGAGTACTCATCCAAAGTACTCGCAAGCAAGGAACTACACTACATATGCATGGGTATATGTGTAAGGAGGCCATATCAGTGGACTGAACTGCAGAATGCCAGAATAAGAGGGGGATAGCTAATCCTGTCGAAGACTACGCTTCTGGCAGCCTCCGTCTTACAGCATGTAGAAGAGGGTAGATTGAAGTCCTCCAAGTAGCATCTCCAAGTAGCATATCCAGGTAGCATCTCCAAGCGCATCTCCAGTCGCATCGCATAGCATAATCCTACCCGGCGATCCTCTCCTCGTCGCCCTGTGGAAAAGCGATCACCGGGTTGTCTGTGGAACTTGGAAGGGTGTGTTTTATTAAGTATCCGGTTCTAGTTGTCATAAGGTCAAGGTACAACTCCAAGTCGTCCTGTTACCGAAGATCACGGCTATTCGAATAGATTAACTTCCCTGCAGGGGTGCACCACATAACCCAACACGCTCGATCCCATTTGGCCGGACACACTTTCCTGGGTCATGCCCGGCCTCGGAAGATCAACACGTCGCAGCCCCACCTAGGCAAAACAGAGAGGCCAGCACGCCGGTCTAAACCTAAGCGCACAGGGGTCTGGGCCCATCGCCCATAGCACACCTGCACGTTGCGAGGGCGGCCGAAAGCAGACCTAGCCCTAGTAGGCGTTCCAGTCCAATTCGGCGCGCGCCGCTCCGTCGCTGACGTCTGAAGTGCTTCGGCTGATACCACGACGTCGGGATACCCATAACTACTCCCACGTAGATGGTTAGTGCGTATAGGCTCGTAGCCAGACTCAGATCAAATACCAAGATCTCGTTAAGCGTGTTAAGTATCCGCGAACGCCGAACAGGGCCAGGCCCACCTGTCTCCTAGGTGGTCTCAACCTGCCCTGTCGCTCCGCCACAAAGTAACAGTCGGGGGCCGTCGGGAACCCAGGCCCACCTCTACCTGGATGGAGCCACCTGCCCTTCAGCCCCCAACTCCGAACAGTATCACAGTAATGTAACAGTGTAAAGTATATAGTATATGCCCGTGATCACCTCCCGAAGTGATCACAGCCCAGTAGTATAGCATGGCAGACGGACAAGAGTGTAGGGCCACTGATGGAACACTAGCATCCTATACTAAGCATTTAGGATTGCGGGTAAGGCATCAATGACTGTAGCAGCAATGACAGGCTATGCATCAGAATAGGATTAACGGAAAGCAGTAACATGCTACACTACTCTAATGCAAGCAGTATAGAGAAGAGTAGGCGATATCTGGTGATCAAAGGGGGGGCTTGCCTGGTTGCTCTGGCAAGAGAGAGGGGTCGTCAACTCCGTAGTCGAACTGGTCAGCAGCAGCGTCGGTCTCGTAGTCTACCGAAGAGAAGAGGGGGAAGAAATAATGAATACAGAGCAAACAAAGCATCACAAAATATAACAAGGCAATACGCGGTGTTCGGTGTGCCCTAACGCGGTAGTAGGTGATACCGGTGAAGGGGGGAAAACATCCGGGAAAGTATTCCCGGGGGTTCCGTGTTTCCGGGCAGAGGAGCCGGAGGGGGAAAGTTGCGAGTTCGATAGGTTAGGGGTGTGTGGCGGACGAACGGACTGCGTATCCGGATTCGTCTCATCGTTCTGAGCAACTTTCATGTTGAAAATATTTTAATCCGAGTTACGGATTAAAAGATATGATTTTCTAAAGATTTTATTAATTTCTGGAATTTAATTAATTATTTAATCCAACATTATCCAGAATAGTAAATGCTGACGTCAGCATGACATCAGGGTGATGTCAGCAGTCAACGTTGACCATTGACCTGGTCAACCTGACGTGTGGGTCCAGTGGGACCCACCTGTCATTCTCTATTTAGTTTAATTACAGATTAGTTAATTTAATTAGTGATTAGGTTAATCTAATCAGGATTAATTAACTTAATTAATTACTTAATTAATTAATTAATTAATATTTTAATTATTTTAGTTGTTATTTATTTATTTAATATATTTATTTTAATTTTAATTTTTTTTATTATTATTTTAATTCCTTTTTTTGTTCTAAAGGGCGTGGGCCCTGTTGTCCAGTGGCCCAGGGCCTTAGTGGGTGCTGGCTAGCGGGCGCGGGCACTGGAGCGTAACGGGTGCGGGCGTGCGCCCGATAGGGCGAACCCGGGTGCGCGGGCGACGACCGCCGTGGCGCGGCGGGGCGCCGGAGTTGGCCGCGGGGCCGACGACGGTCGGCGCGAGCTGGGACGGCGACCGCAGGCCTGGCAGCGAGCCGGCGCGGCGGAGCCAAAGCAAGGGCTGCGGGACGAGGCCGGAGCTCGACCGGAGCAAGCTCATGGCGGCGGGAGTGAGCAGAGGCGGCAGTAGGGCGGGCTACGGTCGTGCGCGCGCGAATGAACGGCGCCGGTGACGGAGAATAAGGGGAGAGAGGGAGGAAGGCCGGAGCTCACAGCGGGGCGCAGGGCACGAGGCAGTGGTGCTCGAGGTGGGGGACGGGGACGACACACGCGGAGGAGGCAGTCCGGCGAGGTGGCTAAGGCGGAGGCGCAGCTCCGGGCGGCGAGGATCGGCGGCGACGCGTCGTGGGGAGGAGACGAAGTCGAGGTGGCGTTGGGCGACGGCGGAGCGGTGGCGGCCCGGTGACGAGGGGGCGATGGAGAGGAGAAGAGGATGCGGCTGTCCGGTGGGGAGGCGGCGCTGGCGAGGTGGCTTCGGGCGGCGGCGACGGGCGATCCGGTCGACGTCAGGGTCGGGCCCCTCCCCGATCCAGATGGGATCGAGAGGAGGGAGGGGAGAGGGAGACGTGGGAAGTGGGGGGGAATGTGCGGTCGTGGGGGGGGGGTTAGGGTTCGGATCGATGGGGGGGGATAAGGGGAGTGGGGTGGACCGGATGGGCCAATTGGGCTGCAGCTGGGTCGGTTGGCCCAGGGGATTAGAGGGTTTTCCTCTCTGTCTTTTGTTAGTTGTGTTTTCTGTTTTTTTTATACTTTGCTTTCTTTTAGTTTCCTATTATTTTAGTTTTAGTAAATTACCAAAGTGGCACCTAAATAGGATTTTACAAATTATGCCACTGCCACAATAGTTTAATACTTATAACAATTTAGTTTCGAAAATGTTTATTATTTTTAAAGCATTAAAATAATTGTTTTTGCTACTCTTTTATTCATTTAACAGTATTTAAACATTTTATAAAAGTGTGGTTTCTCCACCATAATTATCTATGCAATATTTGGTTCACTCCGAACATTTTAGTTTTAATATTTGAAAACTTTTATTGTTTGCCTATTTTTGAATTTGAATTTGAATCGGTTTCGAACTAACTCGAGATTAGCAACTATAAACGAGGTGACGTGGCACCATTAGCAGAGGATCACTGTAGCTTAATTACCCGGGCGTCACAATTGCGCACTCCCAGGGCCTTGCTTTGAAACGCCACCGGGTGCCCGTCCTGTTCCAGCACCGCGCCGACACCGGTGTCGCACGCATCCGTCTCAATCGCGAACGGTCTCGTGAAATCGGGGAGCGCGAGCACTGGCGCGGTCACCATGGCGCGCTTGAGGAGATCGAACGCCACTTGTGCCTTCTTGGTCCACTCGAAGCCCTTCTTGGTCAGTAGGCTTGTGAGCGGCTTGGCAATGATGTCGTAGTGTGCAATAAACTTGCGGTAGTAGCCGGTGAGGCCGAGGAAGTCGCGCAGCTCGGTGTCAATTGTTGGCGTCGGCCATGCCACCATAGCTTGCATCTTCTCAGGGTCCGTGGTGACGCCGTCCTTGGAAATGATATGGCCGAGGTAGGAGATGTTGTCTTGCGCGAATGAGCACTTGGACTCCTTGGCGTATAGCTGGTGCTCGCGAGGAAGAGCGAGAACGGGATGAAGATGTTCCAGGTGCTCCTCCAGCGTTTCACTGAAGATCAAGATGTCATCCAAGAAGATAATTATGAACTTGCACACGTACTTGGCGAAGATTGCATTCATCAGGCACTGGAACGTGGCCGGCGCGTTCGTCAGCCCGAATGGCATGACCTTGAAGTGGAAATGGCCATGGTGCATCTTGAACGCCGTCTTCTCTTCATCGCCCGCACGCATGCGTATCTGGTGGTAGCCAGCGCGAAGGTCCAGCTTGGAGAAGAATGCTGCTCCAGCCAGCTCATCGAGCAGTTCGTCCACTATAGGCAGGGGAAACTTGTTCTTGACCGTGGTGTCGTTGAGCCGGCGATAGTCGACGCAAAAGCGCCAGGTGCCGTCCTTCTTCTTGACGAGCAGCACGGGCGCAGCGAACGGGCTCATATTGTGTTCAATGACACCTGACTGAAGCATCTCTTGAACTTGGCGCTCGATCTCGTCCTTCTGCAAGGGCGAGTAACGGTACGGCCACGAGTTCGTGAGGCGCACGTCGTCCACCAGGGTGATAGCATGATCATAGCGACGGTGAGGAGGCAGGCCCTTGGGTTCAGCGAACACATCAGCGAAGTCCGTCAGGACGCTCTGCACACTTGGTGGGATTTTGGCCGCCTGTGGCTCAGGTGAGCGGGGCAAATCCAGCACGGCCATGTACCAAATGTCGTTGTCGGCTTGCCATTTGCGCAATTGGTCTGGTTCAATTTCCTCCACCCGCTCGTGCTGCTTCAGTCGAACACCTTGTAGGGTGATCATGGCGCCGTGGTGCTCGAAGGTCAGCGTCTTGTCGAGCCAGTGGCAACTCATCGGGCTGAACTGCTCCAGCCAGTCCATACCGAGCACGCCGTCGTACGCACCCAACTCCAGTTGCCGCATATCAGTGGTGAAGGTGTGGCCCTGAATCCACCAGTTCAGGCCTTGTACCATGCTGTTACAGGTCATGCGCGCGCTGTTGCCACGCGAACCTCCACTGCGGGCACTGAAACGGTTGGAGCGTGCACGCGCTCGGCGAACGCCTTGGAGACGAAGCTGTGCGTGCTCCCCGAGTCCACCAGAAGCAACATGACTTGATTGCCGACGAGTGCGCACAGACGGATGGTGTGCGGTGACTCGGTACCGGCGACCGCATGGGTGGAGAGCACGCAGCACTCAGGCATGGGATCCTGCTCCACCGGGGCGTCGAGCAAGTCCAGGGCGTGCACCGCGTCGTCAGTAAGCACTTCCCCATAGTCGCCAACTTGGATCGTGAGCAGTTGTGTGGCCGGCTTGCATCGATGGTCGTGTGAGTAGCGATCGCCGCATTTGAAGCAGAGTCCGTTGGTGCGGCGATGCTCACGCAGTTGTCGTTCGTGCGCGAGGTCATCGTTGGGAGCCGCCGCGCCTCCCGGCCGGAGCTGTAACATCCCAAATTTTCAATTCGGAATGTTATACACTAGATCATCATTGCATACCATACTTTATTTACTTTTGGTTTGATCATAGAAATTCTACGCAACTCAAGTACCCACGGAGAGAGTTGGGGATTTCGTTATTTTCATATTTGAGTTTTCTCAAACTTTGAGAATAGGATCATTTGATTTTAATTATTTTATCATCAATTATTTCTATTACAAAAATATGAGAGAGGGAATAAAATGACTTTCCAAAAATAAAGAAATATTGAGGATTTAATAATAAAATCAAATAAGATTTTATTTCGGAGTTTTGTGTTATTTTATTTGAATTTACGAAAAATGCGTGTTTTTCAAAATTGCATTTAGGCCCCAAATAAATGTTCACTTTGTCCGGCTTGATTTTAGAAACCGGGGAAAATTTATTTCGGGATTTTTGGAGTCCGTTTAGTATTTCTTTTATTTGTTTTTCTACACGAAATATTTTTTTAAAAAAAACGCAACCGACCTACGGGCCGTGTCCAACCCGGACACTAGGCCCGTCCAGGCTTTATAAGCCGGGGAGCCCAGCCCGGGAACTCCCAAACCCTAGCGCCGCCGCCCCGCCCGCCGGATCCGTCGCCGGAGTTGCCGGAGGTAGTTTTTTTTCAGTCGCCGGTTTTCCCCAAAAACCGTTCGGTTTTTCTCGACGGCTTTGTTCATTTTTTTTAGTTTCGGTTTTTTTAAATAGATCGGTTTTTCCGATTTATTTAAATAGCGAGCGTTCGTTCGTTCGTTCTAGCGAACGTTCGTCGTTTTTCTTTTCTCGGATTAAATCTGCGATTGTTCTGATCGCGATTTCTGATCCGATTTTCGTCAGTATAACTTTTTGCTCGTTTATCAGAATCAGGCGATTCAAGCGCCTGGAGTTTCGTCTCGAAACCCTCTATCCGTTTAACCAACTCAAACAAGTTTTTGCTTCTGTAAAATTTGACCTAGATCCAGATTAGTAGAACGAAGTTTGTTTCTTTCGTCGTTTGACTTTCGTTGCTTCGTTTGATTTGATTCTTTTTGGAAATCGGAGTTCTTAAGTTGAACCTTCTGGTTAGATCTCTTATTTGAGTTTTACCTGTGCATTAGTTGAGTACTTATTGTATGCTTGTTTGTTTGTCTGCGATAGAATACCCGGAGTGCGCCGCATGTTACTTCGAATCTCTAGGTTTCACGGATCATCAGCAAGGCAAGTAACACTTTGATCATGCTTTCCAACTACCCAATTTTATTGCATTAGATCAATCCTCACATATTGCATGATTACTATCTAATTAAATTGTGGGTTTGGGAAGTAGTTGAGGTAGTACCTATTACCTGTTGTATTATAAAACCTTTGGGAGTTACTTCTATGTTTGCCTATTATGCCATACTATGCTAGTAGACGTGGATTGGGTGAGTGAATATCAATGACAGATGTGAGTTTGTTAATTAATGGTTTATCTAAGATGGCAACTTAAACACACATCTGGGTGGATTGAGGTACCTGGGTATTCCAGGATTGCCTATTTTCTTTTGGACTGCCACCCAGGCCCAAAGGGATCATGAGATTTTTCATACTAGAAACTTCCGTGTGCAGCCACAAGCTATTATGGGCTCTAGCATAGTTGATTAAGTCGTGCGAACTCTTACAGGGTAGACTAGCAGATGTAGGGGAAAGTAGGTGTAACGGTCTATCCATCGTAAGGTGCTAGCGCTTCTGAAAGACTATGTCTCGGTCATCCGTTTCTCAAATACCATGTAGTGCGAGAAACCAAACGGAGGTGATCGAGTCTTGTGGGGAAAAGTGCGCAAACCTCTGCAGAGTGTATAAACTAATCATGGTTAGCCGTGTCCTCGGTTATGGACATCTTGAGTATCTAGTACTTGGATTATCATGTGAATCTCAACATGTTACTATAAAATTAAGTTTGACGGGTTTGGTTAATGATGTTTAATTGGGATTGAGGATGCTGTCAACCATTCTCAATGTTTAACAACTACCATGATAGTTAAATAAAATTTATTCCATTGCATGAGGGAAAAATTTGCTTTACGCAAAACTGTAACCATAGAGCTTTCCACCAGCCAAATATGCATATAGTAAAGTTGTTTCATTCCATTACTCTCTATGTGTTACTTTGCCAGCATATTCCATGTGCTGACCCGTTTTCGGGCTGCAATGTTAATGTTGCAGATTTTTCAGACGACGATTAAGGAGTTTTAGGTCGTGGTTCTATACTCAGTGATGCCGTTGGAGTTGATGGACTCACTTATCTTCTAAGCCTTCCGCTGTTATCGTTATTAGATGGCCTTAAGCCATATTTATTGTAATAAGTTCTCTATTGAGACACTCGATGTAATAAGTGTGTGATTGCTACTCTGTTATAAATCCTTCAAGTACTGTGTGGTGTCAGCATTACTGATCCAGGGATGACACCTGAGCACAGAGATCAGACTGTTTGAGGTCTGGTCGCTACAAAGATGGTATCAGAGCACATGCTGACTGTAGGACACGACCACTAAGCTAAAGACCTAGATCACTACTCACTCTCTTCTCTTCTGACCTCTCATCTTTTCTACTCTTTAGGATGGCGGATGCAAGGAACAAATTCACGCAACCGGATGAAGATACACCCTTTGGACGTCACTTGAAGGAACTCATTAGATACCTGAACATAGGAGTACCAAGCTTCACTGGAACCTACAACGCCACTTTACCTGAAGAAGAGCGCTGGATGATTCAAGTTCAAGTTCCAGGAAGGACGTTCATGCCAGTCACTGAGCCCATAGAGTTTTCTTTGGATGCACCAACTTGGAGTCTAGGAAAGAGCATGACAGCTGACATCGCCATGGGACGCATTGGAGAAGTCCACCGCAATGATCTCAAGGATACTATCTACCAGATTTGTGGGCGCCGAGATGAGCACTGGGAGATGATCAGCACCAGAAAGGATAGATCAATTGCAGCTTTTATCCAGGAATTAAACCAGCACATTCGACGTCAGGAGAACCAGATGTGCACCGACATGATAGACCTGAAGAAGGCAAGTACAAGAATCAAGGAACTGGAGGAAGAACTCAAGGCTACACGTGAAGATTATGAAGAGGAAATAGAAGTATTAGTGGATAAGAATGCCGACCTAACAATGAAGATCGGGATATTTATGGGAGGCCCTACACCAGTAGATGAAGACGAAGAACACAAGGAGATTCGCCCGGAAGACTACATCATCATCGACGACACCGACTCGGATCCAGATGATAGCGATGATGACTATGTTGATGAAGCCGGAGCAGATATCATGGAGTCTACAACCGAAGAATATTTCTAGTAGACCACCTCATCAGTAGTATTAGTCCACCATGTAAATACAGTAGTCCGAGCACTTTTGCGATAGTTAGATCGATTGTATGCCCTTGTTTGATTGAATGAAGTGAATTGTTTGTTTTTTCCTCATGTGCATATGGGTAGTGTTTTCTTTTTAGACCCCCTCTATTCTTAAATCTCATTTTTTTAAACCCTCAGATGCCTCCGAGACGTGACCCCGGATTTACCTTCCCACCGGAGCTCATCCAGTTGATCCAGCAGCAGAACACATTGATGCAGTTGCTAGTCCAGAATCAGAATCAAGGAAACAACAACAACAACCCACCACCACCACCACCACCTGTTGATCACTTAGCCCGTTTTCTTAGGCTGAATCCGCGGGTGTTTTCCAGTAGCACCGAGCCGATAGTAGCAGATGATTGGCTCCGCAAGACAGCTAGAGAGTTGACCACAGCCGGATGCACAGATGCGGAGAAGGTGAAGTTTGCCGCACATCAGCTTGAAGGACCCGCAGCATCATGGTGGGAGAATTTCACAGCCACTTTCCCTATCGACACTATCACATGGGACTAGTTTCAACAGGCTTTTCGAACTGCCCATGTTTTAGCAAGAGCTATGGCCTTGAAGAAGCGAGAGTTTCGCAACTTGCGCCAAGAAGGACGGACAGTTGGCCAGTATGTGAAGGACTTTAGTAAATTAGCACGTTATGCCCCGGATGACGTTGCTACGGATGCAGCTAAGCAGGAGAAGTTTCTGGAAGGACTAAATGATGAGTTGAGCATGCAGTTGATGGTAGCAACCTTCAACAACTACCAGGAGTTGGTACATCGTGCTCTTATGATTGAAGGGAAGCAGCAACAAATTGAAAATCGCAAGAGGAAGTATGCACAAGGAAAGTACAATTCAGGAGCTCAGCAGAAGCCATGATTTACCCCTAGACCAGGAGGACATTTTCAACATACCCATGGAGGAGGTAGCTCGCACAATCACAATGGCACCAAAAATGATAATGGTAATGGAGGAAGCAACGGCCAGAACCGTACCAACCCATCAACCCCAGCCAAGAAAGACCTGAGCCAAGTCACTTGCTTTAAGTGTCAGAAGACCGGACATTATGCCAATGAATGTCCTGAAGGCCAGAATGGCAATGGAAGCTCTGGGAAGAAGCCGAACCCTTTCAACAGGGGACAGGTGAACCACGTTAACGTGGAGGAGGTTGAAGAGCAGCCGGATGCAGTAATAGGTAAGTTTTTGGTTAAGTCATTTACTGCACTCATTCTTTTTGATACTGGTGCATCGCGTTCATACATATCAAGGGGATTTGTGAATAAGTATAACCTGCCCACTAAGGTTCTTAGAACACCTATGCTAGTAAGCTCACCAGGAACGGAGTATATGGCCAGTCAAGGATGTTTCCAAATGCCATTAAGTATAGGAAGGCATATTTTCCCAACAGATTTAATTATTCTGGAATCCCAAGGTTTGGATGTAATTCTCGGTATGGATTGGCTGTCGATGTATAGGGGAAACATCGATTACGCCAGTAAGACAATTTTGCTTACGACGCCAGAAGGAAGAAGGATCAAGTATGTATCCCGGCATGCGTCAAATAGGACACAAGTAAATTCCTTATCAGGAGTTGTGCAGGAGGAAGTACCAGTGATAAGGGATTTCCCTGACGTATTTCCAGAAGAGTTGCCAGGCATGCCACCGGATAGAGATATTGAGTTTTTGATTGAGCTTTTGCCAGGCACAGGGCCAATATCGAAGAGACCATACAGGATGCCCGCAAAGGATTTGGTGGAGATTAAGAAGCAGATTAAGGAGTTACTGGATAAAGGTTACATTCGCCCAAGTTCGTCGCCTTGGGGATCACCAGTACTTCTAGTGGAGAAAAAGGATGGATCGTTAAGGATGGTTGTTGATTATCGTGGGTTGAATGAAGTAACGATCAAAAACAAGTACCCACTACCAATGATCAATGATCTGTTTGATCGATTGCAAGGAGCTAAAGTGTTTTCCAAGATCGATTTGCGATCAGGGTACCATCAATTGAAGATTCGGGAGCAAGACATACCTAAGACAACATTGACCACAAGATATGGGCTGTATGAGTACACCGTTATGTCATTTGGTCTGACTAACGCACCTGCCTATTTTATGAACATGATGAACAAAAGTGTTTATGGAGTTTTTGGATAAGTTCGTCATAGTGTTCATTGATGATATCCTTGTTTACTCGAAGAATGAGGAGGAGCATAAGGAGCACTTGCGTTTGGTACTTGGTAAGCTCAGAGAACACCAGTTATATGCCAAGTTTAGCAAATGTGAGTTTTGGTTGAAAGAAGTTGGATTTCTTGGACACGTTATATCCAGAGAAGGTATAGCAGTAGATCCCACTAAGGTTGATACCATGACAAATTGGGATGCCCCAACAACAGTTGGAGAGATCCGGAGTTTTCTTGGACTCGCAGGATACTACCAGAGATTCATTGATAATTTCTCAAAGATTGCGAAGCCTATGACGGAGTTGTTGAAAAAGGATACCAAGTTCATATGGACTAAGGAGTGTGAGGCTAGTTTCCAGGAGTTGAAGAAACGTTTGGTTACCTCACCAGTATTGATTTTGTCAGATCAGACCAAGGATTATGATGTGTATTGCGACGCTTCACATCGAGGACTTGGAGCAATGCTTATGCAGGAAGGAAGAGTGGTTTCCTATGCCTCGCGACAGCTTAAGCCGCATGAGTTAAATTATGCTATGCATGATTTGGAGTTAGCAGCCGTAGTGCATGCATTGAAAACATGGAGACATTTCCTCATTGGAAATCATTGTGAGGTGTACACGGATCACAAGAGTTTGAAATACATTTTCACGCAGAAGGAGTTAAACCTCAGACAAAGGAGATGGTTGGAGCTCATCAAGGATTATGATATGAGATTGCATTACCATCCCAGAAAGGCTAATGTAGTAGCTGACGCATTGAGCCGTAAGAGCCATGTCAATACACTAATAACGGGAGAAATACCAAAGGAGTTAGCTGAGGATCTTCGTGAGCTATGTTTGGAAATAGTTCCAAGAGGCTATGTAGCAGCATTGGAGATTCAGTCAACTTTGATGGACATAATCAGAGAAG
Organism: Triticum aestivum; assembly: GCF_018294505.1. Classification (NCBI taxonomy): domain Eukaryota; kingdom Viridiplantae; phylum Streptophyta; class Magnoliopsida; order Poales; family Poaceae; genus Triticum; species Triticum aestivum. The sequence continues at coordinate 148,069,685 of NC_057800.1, forward strand.
CTCAGAAGACTGACAAGGATATTGCCTCTATAAAGGAGAAAATGAGCGAAGGAAAGGCTAAAGGATTTCGTGAGGATGAGCACGACACCCTATGGTTTGAAGACCGTGTTTATGTGCCCAATGACTCTGAGATCAGGAAGTTGATTCTGCAAGAGGCACACGACTCACCATATTCGATTCACCCAGGAAATACCAAGATGTATTTGGATTTGAAGGATACTTTCTGGTGGACAGGAATGAAGAAAGACATTGCGGAGTATGTAGCAGTTTGTGATGTATGTCAGAGAGTAAAGGCAGAGCATCAGAAGCCAGCAGGATTGTTACAGCCATTGCCGATACCCGAATGGAAGTGGGATAAGTTAGGCATGGATTTTATCACGGGATTACCCAGGACTCGTTCAGGCTATGACTCGATTTGGGTTGTAGTTGATCGGTTGACGAAAGTAGCTCATTTCATCCCGGTAAAGACCACTTACACCAGTGCTAAGTTGGCAAAGATATACATGACCAAGATTGTATGCTTACATGGAGTTCCGAGGAGTATAGTATCAGATAGAGGAACCCAGTTTACCTCAAAGTTCTGGAATCAGTTGCACGAAACTTTGGGTACCAGGCTAGAGTTCAACACAGCTTTTCATCCGCAGACAGATGGACAGACCGAGAGAGTCAATCAGATTTTGGAGGATATGCTGAGAGCCTATGCGCTAGATTATGGATCTAGTTGGGACGACAATTTGCCGTATGCAGAATTCTCTTACAACAACAGCTATCAATCCAGTTTAAAGATGGCCCCTTTCGAAGCCTTGTACAGAAGGAGGTGCGGGACACCGTTGTCGTGGGATGAAGTTGGAGACCGTCAGTTGTTCGGGCCTGATTTGATTAAGGAGTCTGAACAGAAGGTGAAGTTGATTCGCGATAGGCTTAAGGTAGCCCAGTCCAGGCAGAAAAGCTACGCAGATTCTAAGCGCAAGGAGACAGTTTACGAAGTCGGAGACCGAGTTTATCTTCGAGTATCCCCACTTCGGGGAATAAAGCGTTTTGGTGTTAAGGGAAAGTTAGCGCCACGATTTGTAGGACCATACCGAGTATTGGAACGTATGGGAGAAGTGGCCTACAAGTTGGAATTGCCCGAAGGATTGTCAGGAGTTCATGATGTGTTCCACATTTCTCAGTTGAAGAAGTGCCACGCGGAGATGGCTGACATACCCTTGAGAGACACAGTGCTATTGGAAGCAATTCAGTTGGATAACAATTTGACCTATGAAGAGAAACCAGTTAAGATTCTCGAGTTTGCCAGCCGAGTCACCCGCAGCAAGGTTATCAAGTTTTGTAAAGTTCAGTGGAGCCACCACACGAAGGATGAAGCCACCTGGGAGCGAGAGGAGGATTTGTTCAAGGACCACCCTCACCTATTTTCTAGCCAACCCGAATCTCGAGGGCGAGATTCATCTTAAGGGGGGTAGGTTTGTAACATCCCAAATTTTCAATTTGGAATGTTATACACTAGATCATCATTGCATATCATACTTTATTTGCTTTTGGTTTGATCCTAGAAATTCTACGCAACTCAAGGACCCACGGAGAGAGCTGGGGATTTCGTTATTTTCATATTTGAGTTTTCTCAAATTTTGAGAATAGGATCATTTGATTTTAATTATTTTATCATTAATTATTTCTATTACAAAAATATGAGAGAGGGAATAAAATGACTTTCCCAAAATAAAGAAATATTGAGGATTAAATAATAAAATCAAATAAGATTTTATTTCGGAGTTTTGTGTTATTTTATTTGAATTTAGGAAAAATGCGCGTTTTTCAAAATTGCATTTAGGCCCCAAATAAATGTTCACTTTGTTCATCTTGATTTTAGAAACCGGGGAAATTTTATTTTGGGATTTTTGGAGTCCGTTTAGTATTTCTTTTATTTGTTTTTCTACGTGAAATATATATTTAAAAAAACGCAACCGACCTACGGGCCGTGTCCGACCCGGACACTAGGCCCGTCCACGCTTTATAAGCCGGGGAGCCCAGCCCGGGAACTCCCAAACCCTAGCGCCGCCGCCGCCTTCGCCGCCGTCGCCGCCGACCGCCGCCGCCACCGGAGCACCGCCGCCGCCCGCCGGATCCGTCGCCGGAGTTGCTGGAGGTAGTTTCTTTTTTAGTCGCCGGTTTTCCCCGAAAAACCGTTTGGTTTTTTCGATGGTTTTGTTCGTTTTTTTAGTTTCGGTTTTTTTAAATAGATCAGTTTTTCCGATTTATTTAAATAGTGAGCGTTCGTTCGTTCGTTCTAGCGAACGTTCGTCGTTTTTCTTTTCTCGGATTAAATCTGCGATTGTTCTAATCGCGATTTCTGATCCGATTTTCGTTTTAGTATAACTTTTCGCTCGTTTATCGGAATCAGGCGATTCAAGCGCCTGGAGTTACATCTGGAAACCCTTTATCCGTTTAACCAACTCAAACAAGTTTTTGCTTCTGTAAAATTTGACCTAGATCCAGATTAGTAGAACGAAGTTTGTTTCTTTCGCCGTTTGACTTTCGTTGCTTCGTTTGATTTGATTCTTTTTGCAAACCGGAGTTCTTAAGTTGAACCTTCTGGTTAGATCTCTTATTTGAGTTTTACCTGTGTATTAGTTGAGTACTTATTGTATGCTTGTTTGTTTGTCTGTGATAGAATACCCGGAGTGCGCCGCCTGTTACTTCGAATCTCTAGGTTTCACGGATCATCAGCAAGGCAAGTAACACTTTGATCATGCTTTCCAACTACCCAGTTTTATTGCATTAGATCAATCCTCACACATTGTATGATTAGGATCTAATTAAATTGTGGGTTTGGAAAGTAGTTGAGGTAGTACCTATTACCTGTTGTATTATAAAACCTTTGGGAGTTACTTCTACGTTTGCCTATTATGCCATGCTATGCTAGTAGACGTGGATTGGATGAGTGAATATCAATGACAGATGTGAGTTTGTTAATTAATGGTTTATCTAAGGTGGCAACTTAAACACACATCTGGGTGGATTAAGGTACCTGGATATTCCAGGATTGCCTGTTTTCTTTTGGACCGCCACCCAGGCCCAAAGTGATCATGAGATTTTTCATACTAGAAACTTCCGTGTGCAGCCACAAGCTATTATGGGCTCTAGCATAGTTGATTAAGTCGTGCGAACTCTTACAGGGTAGACTAGCAGATGTAGGGGAAAGTAGGTGTAACGGTCTATCCATCGTAAGGTGCTAGCGCTTCTGAAAGACTATGTCTCGGTCATCCGTCTTCTCAAACACCATGTAGTGCGAGAAACCAAACGGAGGCGATCGAGTCTTGTGGGGAAAAGTGCGCAAACCTCTGCAGAGTGTATAAACTAATCATGGTTAGCCGTGTCCCCGGTTATGGACATCTTGAGTATCTAGTACTTGGATTATCATGTGAATCTCAACATGTTACTATAAAATTAAGTTTGACGGGTTTGTTTAATGATGTTTAATTGGGATTGAGGATGCTGTCAACCATTCTCAATGTTTAACAACTACCATGATAGTTAAATAAAATTTATTCCTTTGTATTAGGGAAAAATTTGCTTTACGCAAAACTGTAACCATAGAGCTTTCCACCAGCCAAATATGCATATAGTATAGCTGTTTCATTCCATTACTCTCTATGTGTTACTTTGCCAGCATATTCCATGTGCTGGCCCGTTTTCGGGCCGCAACGTTAATGTTGCAGATTTTTCAGACGACGATTAAGGAGTTTTAGGTCGTGGTTCTATACTCAGTGATGCCGTTGGAGTTGATGGACTCACTTATCTTCTAAGCCTTCCGCTATTATCGTTATTAGATGGCCTTAAGCCATATTTATTGTAATAAGTTCTCTATTGAGACACTCGATGTAATAGGTGTGTGATTGCTACTTTATTATAAATCCTTCAAGTACTGTGTGGTGTCAGCATTACTGATCCAGGGATGACACCTGAGCACAGAGATCAGACTGTTTGAGGTCTGGTCGCTACAGGAGCGCACCCACCGCGCGGGCCGGAAGCGGCAGTGGTGGTGGTGGTGGAGGTCGCCCTGCCGGAATGATCCGTGGTCGAGCACATTGCGTGCCGGCCTCTTCTTCCACGATTCGAGCCAACACTGCCGCGCGTGTGATGCTTGACGGCTCTTGGAGGCGAACCGCAGCCCGCAGATCATCGCGCAGACCCAGCAGGAACTGTGTGACGAACAGCTTGGGGTTGAGCGTCGCATCCAGGGAGAGCAGGTGGTACATGTGGGTCTCGAACGCCATCCTGTACTCGGCGATGGTGCTGGTTTGGCGAAGGTGCATCAACTTGTGCATCTCCATCTCAAATTCGTCTGGAGTGAATTCACTTATGACGGCCGCGGCGAACTCTTCCCACGTCGGCGAGCGATGTGTCTGCCGGTACGCCTGGTACCAGCGCGCGGCGTGGCCGTCGATGTAGGGCGAGGCCGTGGTCACCCAGCTGTGCAGAGGAACACGGTACATGTCGAAATAGGTGATGCAGCGGTCGATCCAGAGGCTTGGCGCGTCGCTGTCGAAGTGTGGGAAGTCATGCTTCGGCGGCTTGATCGTGTACTCCTCGCGCTGCCCGGTGTGCGCCTCGCGGCTCGCCATGAACGCGGCGGACTGCCCCACGCCCCCATACGGCATGGTGTGCCGAGTGGGTAACAGGGGAGGGCCATTGTTGGCGAGGCGGACGGCTGGTCCTTGAGGCCAAGATCTGCGGGCGTGCTCCAGCGATGTCACCACAGAGGCCTGGGTGTCGCCGTCGTGGTGGTCGGCGGTGTGCGCTGGGTGGCGCTCCGCTGCGGGCGGCGAAGGCGGGAGGTCGCGCTGCTGCTGGCGAACCTCGTCGACGTCAGCTTGGGTGAGATCCAGTTGCTTGCGGATGTGTGCCAGAGCCGCGGAGACTTGCGAATGTGATCTGGGCCTCGCGCTGCTTGTTGCTCGCAAGCATGGTCTCGTCGAAGCGCTTCAGGAGCGCCTGCAACATGGTCTTGAGCTCTCCCGTGGATTCTGTCATGGCGGTGATGATGTGACGAGACTGAGCAGAAGGTTTGCTGGGCGGCGCCGTCGCACTCGCTCCAAATCAGGCCAACCCCGCTGGGGATTTCGCGCGGATCTCGCCGGAGCAAGACCGCACCGGCAGTGGTGGATGTTACGGCTTGATCGAGAGGGTATGAGTGGCAGTGAAGAAAAAAATTGGGGGAGGGGGCGAAACCTAGCTCTGATTACCAAATGTCATGAGCTCATCCTTGCAAGGGATCGGAGAGGGGAAGGGGGATGAGATCGAGACTTGGAGAAGGGGGATTTCTTTCCAAGGGAGGAGGTACAGATTAGGTGAGAGGTTCAGAGACTTGACATAATTTCCACACATGCACACCTACTCGCTCCAGCTGGCTATATAGCCAGGCAACACTTGGCAACTCGCCTTACAGGTGGGTCCGTGCCAGTAGGCAGCGGGGCCCACCGAATCACACATCCACCGCATCAGGTCCTGATGATGCCGGTGTGACAATGCAGCCCAGGCCACCAACCAAACAAGCCCTAGATCCCACACGAGCATACTCCAATTATTATTTTTGAAGCCCAATTTTTTAGCCACAGAAAGCAAGTGTCTAGAATGAACATGATTTTGTCTAGATTCAGACACTCTATTAACTCTCTGGGTCTTCATGACATGCCGTTGGTGGGTAGGAGGTTTACTTGGTGCAATGAACAAGAGCACACCATGATGGCTAGGTTGGATCGTCTTCTGTTCAACAATGTCTGGGAGGATATATTTCCTATCAGTGATCTGCTGCCGCTCAGTTCCAGCATCTCGGACCACTTTCCTCTTCTCCTAATGTGTTCCTCGGTCAGGCCAAAGGCTCGCCGCTTTCATTTTGAAAACTTCTAGGTTAAGCTGCCAGGGTTTATGCATACGGTGAAAGCAACTTGGGAGGAGGACGTGGATGCCACTGATCCCATGTTGATCTTCAGTGTCAAACTGCAGCGTACGGCCAAATCTCTTCGTAGCTGGGGGCAAAGGAAACAAAGTTTCATGAACCTTCAATTCCAAATTGCCAACGAGCTGATTCTACGTCTTGATGGCGCACAGGAATTTAGGTCTCTGTCACGCGAAGAACGACTCCTCAAAGCTTTTCTAAAAGGAAAATGTCTCGCTCTTGCCTCTCTGGAAAGGATCCGTCTACGCCAGCGGGCTAGGGTGAGGGATTTGAAGGAGGGGGATGCGAACTCCAAATACTTTCATAGAAAGGCCAATGCCCGGAGGCGTAAGCATCATATACCTTTTTTCAGAGATGGGCAGCGAACAGTTTCAGACATGGATGAGAAATTCAATCTGGTGCGGGACTTCTACCGTGGTCTGATGGGCACACCTACGCCCCAACGGTCCTCTTTGAAGCTGGAGCAACTCAATTTCAATTGCCTTCCCCCCGATTTGGCACGTGGTCTCGAAGTGATGTTCACGGAAATAAAGGTCAAACAAGCGATAATGGATATGCCCTCGGATCGTGCGCCCGGGCCGGATGGCTTCTCAGGCCTTTTTTACAAGGTGTGTTGGGATATTATTGCCAATGATTTCATGGTTGTCATGCTTGAGCTCTACAGGGGCAATTTTGCCTCTTTTGGTAGGCTTAATTCCTCGATAATTACTTTGTTGCTCAAGAAGGAGTGTTCGCTGCAAGTGGCTGATTTCAGGCCGATTAACTTAAATCCATGGATCTGCAAAAATCTTTGCTAAAGTTCTAGCCGTACGTCTTGCCCCTTTACTACCAGCCCTTATCTCACAAGTTTAGAGTGCTTTCATCAGCCACAGAAGTATTCATGAGAACTTCAAATTCATTCACAATGCTGCCAGAATTCTACATTGGAAGAAATCGCCTGCAGTTCTTATGAAGATTGATATTTCCAAAGCCTTTGATACCTTGTCCTGGGAGTTCATCATTCAGATATTGATAAGGAGAGCCTTTGGCTGGAGTTGGTGCTCTTGGGTCTGTGGCCTTCTGCGCACTGCGTCGTCTTCTGTGTTGGTCAACGGTGAGACTTGTGAGCCATTCTCACTTGGCCAAGGTGTGAGACAGGGGGACCCGCTGTCCCCCGCGCTCTTCATTCTTGCCATGGACACTTTGCAAGCGATGGTGCATTGGGCAGACCATAACAACCTGTTATCGGACTTAGGTCTCACCCCCAACGTTCCAAGGGCTTCCTTCTTTGCAGATGATGCGGTTCTATTTTTCAAACCTTACTCGACAGATATGGGGGTGATCTCAGCCCTCCTGAAGCTGTTTGGAGAAGCGTCTGGTCTTCACATCAATCTGCAAAAGAGCACTATCACGTGTGTCAGGGGTGATGACTCCATTTCTGCTAGTGTGGCTCGGCACTTTGCCTGTCGGTTGAGGCCGTTTCCGCTTCAGTATATTGGGCTGCCACTGTCAATATACAGATTGAGGCGTCAAGACATTTTGCCACTCGTCGACAAGTTCTCCAACAAGATGAAGGGATGGAAACCCAAGCTAATGGCCCCTGCCGATCGCTTGACACTCATCCAATCGGTACTCATGGCTCTGCCAATCCACTTCATGTCAGTTCTGCCGTTGCCGGCATGGGTGCTGAAAATTATTAACAGGTGGTGTCACGAATTTTTATGGAAAGGTGACAGTGATATCAATGGCGGCCATTGTCTCTCCTACCGTGGTCGAGGGTGTGCACGCCCAAGGAGTGTGGGGGTCTGGGCGTTTTGAACCTCAAGTGCTTTGGCTATGCCCTCCGTTGTCGTTGGCCTTGTTTAAGGTGGGAGGTTGAGGAGAGGCCATGGAATCTACTGCCAGAGGATCTGGAAAAGGAGGTCTCTTACATCTTTAAGGTGGGCACTTGTATCCGCTTGGGGGATGGCAAGAGGCTAAATTCTGGACAGACAAGTGGCTGCCAGGAGGGAACTCCATACAGGATGTGGAGTTTCTACACCCAGGAGCAAATGCTCCTGGTGTGAACAGCAAAATCAAATAAATTCAAAAATAATTCAAAAAATTCTGAATTTTTTTGTGCCATACTTTCACAAATGTTTGTTGTGCCTGCAAAATTTCATCGCAAAATCACGTTGGTGGAAGGTGTGGTAAAAAACAAAATCGATGCTCTGAAAATGTTACTTACAAAAGCATTTTAGAGCTCTGATTTTGTTTTTTGGCACGCCTTACACCAATGTGATTTCGCAATGAAATTTTGCGTGCACAACAAATATTTGTGAAAATATGTCACAAAAAAATTTCAGAATTTTTTGAACATTTTTTCTATTTTTTAATTTTACTATTCATACTAGGAGCATTTGCTCCTGGGTGTAGAAAGGTACTTCCGCTGCCTTATTCTCTTTTGTCAAGGACTTAGGAAAATCTGTCAAGGACGCTCTGTCAACAGGAATTGGATTAGGGATATCTCTGGAGGCAGGGTACAGGCTATGGCTCAATATCTTAAAATTTGGGACATTGTGCGAAGTACTTCATTGTCGGTGGAAGCTACAGATAGACTAGTTTGGAAGTGGACTGGAGACCACAAGTTCTCTGTTAGTAGTATGTATGGTCTGTTCTTTGCAGGGAATGTGCGCATGGTTTCAGGCACATATACCAATCAGTGACCTGGTGCTTAATTTTGGACGTTGTTACCCCCGCTTGTCTTGCCTCCAGCCCGTGTGCATGTGGGCGTACTTTCTGATCAGTGGAAAGCCAAACCAGTAGGCCACCACAGGACCATCACGCGCCACCGCAGGGATAGCAAACCGCGCGAGATACTACGGCGGGATCCGCGGCTGCGACTTAGCGGCGGCGGGATCCGCGGCTGCGGCGGTGACCTCGACAACCTCGCCATCTCTCCACCGGCTCGCCGTGGCCGTCATAAATCACGAAGAAGTCCTGGCGGCCGCTGCCCTTGTCCCTTCCTCCGCGCGCGACCGGAAGGACGGTGTCGACACGGTCCACACCTCGAACTCCTGCTGCTCCCCCTCCTCCTCTGCCGCCTAGGAGGTGGCCGTGGCCTCTAGATCTGGGGATAGAAGAAGGGGCCGTGGTGGCCTGCAGCGGACGGGATCGACTTGGGAGTACTAGTCCACTTGATGTGGCTGGCAGCGAGATGTTTGCCAGGGATGCGACGGACACGGGGATGCCAATAGCCGACGCAACGACGCCGGAGGCCGGCCGTGGACGCGAAGATGCCGGCAGTTGACACGGAGATGCCAGAGACGCCGGATGCGGACGCGGCGATGCCGGAGAGGCCGTCCGCCAGCAGCGGACGCGAAGATGCCAGAGCCGGCAGAGGACGCGGAGACACCGGCTTCCTGCTGCTCCCCCTCCGCGTCTGCCGCCGCGGGTCGATTCCCGCTGCCACCGGTCCAATCCGTTTGTCCTGGAGGAAGGGGATACACGCTAACGTTGCGTGTGTGCCTGTGCCGCTGCGGGGTTAGTTTCGTCCAAAAGAGCCCAAAGTAGCTAATGCGCACTACATTTCGGAATAATGCCAAAAAATTTATGCGCATTACATAGAGGAACGGAGGGAGTAATAAAAGATCAGCCTATGGTCCTTCAAGATTTTCTAGCACTGGCCTATAAGTTAGAATTATTGAGTAAAACTAGATCCCACATGTTGTTCTTTTCTTTTTGCATTTTTGAATATTTATCACCATGGTTGCTGTTCTGATGTGTTGGTCATATGGGGTCTTAGCACGACGACTTCCCGACTGTCTACTACAACAAGTTGTGCCTGGCTCCGACAAGGGACGATGACGGCGGCGCGTCTTCGGTTCGCTTCAGTGCTTGTAGTCGTCGCTAGATGGTCTATGAATCTGGATATAATTTTTATTATTTCTAGTGTTCATTGTATTGTCATGATTGAAGATGAATAGATCAACAGTTTCTCGCAAAAGGGAATATTTATCGCCACAAGGACTTTTAAAACTAGATCTCATATTAAAAAGTTTCGACGGATATTCTACATACCATGATGAAAAGCAAAGTGTTTAGTATAAACATGCTTCCCTCACACAAACTGGTGGATTAACAGGTAGGTTGACCATTTGTTATGAATTGTATGTGTGATAAAACAAGTTTTCAAGTATATAATTGTGTGTGTATGTTTTTAAAATGTTCTTATACAGTTTAAAATGTTTGCACTTGTATTTTTTAAAAGACAAATCAGCGTGATAAAAGTATTCCCTCTGTCTCAAGAGATATATTAATGTAAAAAATTATTTTATATTTTGAGACAGAGGGTGTAACTTGCAATACAAACCTGTATATTTCACCATATTACGAGCTGTTAAGAAGAAACTAGTGTACTTGTATCTTCCCTATACTCCAGCTAACTTGCTAGCGACTCACCAAGTTTGTTTCGCGGCTAACATTCAGAACACTTACATCCATTTGCTAATCATGTCGCGAAATGATTCTCACTCTTGTCAGCACAGTGCGAGTACCGTGGGTCCCCAACTCGAATTAGAGCAACATCTTTGGCGTAGGAAATTTCTGTTCATCCAATGGAGGGCCAGAGCAAAGGCCTTCCAGTCTCCACAAGCCCCAGCTCTAACCTGCACAATAGTGGAGCTGCCATCGCTCAAGAAAAAACATCCACAATGATCTCGAATACTAGACAATCACCTCTTCGCCTCACCGGGAACATGTAGGTTTAACCGGCGTGTGCATGGTTATGGTTCTGTTTGTTAGCAACTGTTACTATCTGAGTGTTAAGACTAGATAGGGGGTGAAAAGTTCTACACGCAGTTTTATAAGTTGGAAATTTTAGGCAACTATCTCGTGGATTCTTAAAACTAAACAAATAAGCCAACACATTACAGTAGCAGGAAAAAAAATCCAAGTAAGAGTTTTGAGTTTAGAAATTGCTAACATAAGGGGCTCGACGATGTTCATGGTTCGGATAGTTGGCGTTATCCTACTCCACATTGATGGAGACTTCGAACTAAATAGTTCTAGGATCATAAGGATCCTGACCTTGTCATGCACCAAGCGATCTACCGAGTCCAATTAACCTATTTCACCATGGATTTGTCAAGCCTCACTCGGGTAGATCTTTGCACTTAGATCAGATTCAAATTCTGAAGCTATTTTGCATTAGTAGATCGTTGATCTCTTTTAAAAGGGCAGCCCCAGTGCATGTAGCTCCCGCTTGCGCAGGGTCTGGGGAAGGGTCCGACCACTTTGGGTCTATTGTACGCAGCCTTTCCCTACATTTCTGCAAGAGGCTGTTTCCAGGACTTGAACCCGTGACCTCATGGTCACAAGGCAGCAGCTTTACCACTGCGCCAAGGCTCCCTAGATCGTTGATCTCTTTTGCGCCACCAATTTACTAGGATAGAATCGATAATGATCTGCAAAACGATTCATATGATACATCAGCAATGACTCCTTATTGACAGAAAGCAAGTGCAAAGAGCAATATTGCTGCTTGTGCAACAAGTACCTGATTAATGTGCGCAGCAACACATGGGATGACCAGAAGTCCAGACTCTCCAAGAGCACCTCCAAGCTGCTCAACCACAGCAACCAGCACTGGCAATGTTTTCTGTACGACATCAAGAAAATTAAGCAGAAGCTAGAATATACAGAATTTGGTGTCACACGGAGAGAATAATAATTGCATGTTTAGCAAATTTTACTATTACAACCGCAATTAGCGAGCACACTTTGATTCAGCCGGATGCATTCCCAAATAGGGTGGTATGATTAGGACCATGAAGACACACTTCATCGACTCTGCTTCTGCTACTCTGTGTGTCTAGTGATAACCCCGTGATCGACGACTTGTAGTGATTCCATGGTTAAGCAGTAAATTTCCTTTTGAAATTATGCTACCTTAGCCTAGTTGTTTCCCAGCAGGTAATTCTGTATCAGTTTACATTGTCTTACATGTATAGATCATCTAACCTTAGTGTTAACCCCTAAGTGTTTTGTGCAACTTGAGTCAACGTTAGTGGTGTCAACTGCAATTTACTCAAATTTTTATTCTGCTGCTGATGATGAAGACTGACCTGACTGGCCACCAAAATGACAGCTCGTGCATACTCTTTTCTCGCAAAGACTGACTCTTCCTTCTGTTTAAGACATGACAAGACCTGCAGTGTTGTAGCATTGAATGCCAGCAGAGCAAGATGTAGAAGCCTGTGACAGGAAATATGCCTCCATTAGAGAATCAGATTTGATACTAGATTTCCAACAATAATAAGCAGCAAATCCTATCCAAAGCAGAAAACGCTATAACTCGTCAGTGGCCACAAAAATACCTAGTTAACAGTCACTACGAGCATGAAGCAGGGCACGGGTACGCTTTTTTATCAAACAATTTTGTATCGAACAAAGTAGGCAAGTTTTCATTATTTCTTTTTACATATATTATTTCAATTTGGTTGCTGATTACTTAGTAAGCGTAAACTGAGTAACATGTGCCCAATCCCGTCCAAAATGATACTACCGGTAACCGGTATACAAAAAGTACCATTATCACTATATTATCTATCGCTCAATAACACCTGTAGGTGCCTCAGTATATCAAATTGTAACCAATTGGAGATGCAACTTGTAATGCAAGTGTTGAGTAAAGGTGAACAAATTGTGAGCATAATTCTAGTAGGCTGGAGGACAGGAATTCAATTAATTACCAAAAGTGAAAACATACAGTTATATTTGGTCCAGACTAGAGAAGTGGTAACAACTGTTACTAGTTTGATAATTGTGAAAAAATATTGCAAGCGTGATAGTATGAAATGATTTCAACCACAAACTTCACCTAGTCAAAATGACATAATGGCACAACATGGTCTAGGCATACAGTATTCTACAGATGCTGAACAACGTTTTCTAATAGTTACATAAATTTTGAAAAATTGAAACTACAATAAGGTCAGATAAAAAAATCATACACTCCAATAGTCACAATAACAGCGAAAGCTTTTGGTTTAACGGACAATAGCAGCGATCTTGATCTACTTACTTGTATCCATGGGACCTGTGAAATGGAAACATGTAAAGAGTGTCCTTCAATCAGTGTACATAGGCGAATTTGTAATAGACAGAAATTAAAAGAACAACATAAAAGCAAGAGCAGCCCCCAAAACTTTCTTCCCCTTTAAAGCTAAAATGTGGTTCTCGGTTCTGCAGACCTGCTCTATCTGAAAAGTTGGACTTGTATGGTTTTTTTCAGTTGGATTTGTACGTTTGCTCTACAGCCTTCTGCTGGGCAATCTGGAAAACAAGGAATAAGGCTGTTTTGTGGACAGGTTTGCAGAACAATTCAGACAAGAGGAACTTGCTGGACGGGGCGACGGCGCTCCGGAGCACAGTGGTGCGGGCACATGAAGCTGCGTGGACTCATACGGCTGGTGCTACTCTGCAGATAACTGAAGCTGGTGAAAATGCTACATCTGAGGAGTCTGATGACGAATGAAGATCAGGAAAATGGTTGTCATCTTCTGCTGATGAAATGCCTGAGAGGTGTCTTGAGAGGCCGCTTGCTGGGTGATCTAGTGCTTGCCCTTTGTTAAACTTGTTGATTTTGGGCCCTAGGTTGGGTGGTCTGTATATTTGATGTGACTATGCTCAGGTTAGGGGGCTGTGGCCTCGTAGCACTCTTTTGCTTTTCTTTGTTTACATAAGTTTTATGCTTTGTTTTGTGTTTGAACTGCTATTCCGTTATGCAAAAAGTAATGGAACCTGACTCCCCTTTGGGAGGCGTATGGAAAAGAAAAAAGGCTTTCTCTACTATCAGATGTCTCAAAATACTTCATTTCCATCACCAATCATAAATTAGCCACTCACTAAGGTAAACAAATTTGCTTCCAAAACAACCTGTCTAGATCGAAATAGGATAATAAAGGTCAACATAAAATCATTTCCAACTACAGTACGCTACAGCTAAAACGCTGTAGTTTCCTGCACTACTCCATAGCATTCTCCTAAAAATTAGTTCCATTGTCCCGATTTGGTGTTTACTCTGTTTTCTCTTTAGTGAAATTCCAGTATGCGTGCACCCAGCATCATCTCTCATGCATTGATCTGTATAACTATTCAGATTGCTACAAATGCAAAGAAATTCCCATTGCACATGCATGATATATTTCAAACAATTGATATGAATAATCTGACTAATGATTTGATACTAGAGAATTTATGAAATAATTTCAGGTGCCCGTTACATTTATACATTTCCCAGCTTGCAGAGTGCTGGAGATTAAAGTGTCACATAAAATCATTACTAGTGTAATGCCCGAACAGCTTCAATATCCCACCAACCACACCCCTTTCCAATTATCAGTGGATGAACTACTAGTATAGCCGAATTGTGTACAACAGGACAAACTAATACAACAAACTGGTGGACTTAATAATCAGTTAATATATTCATGCAAGAAAAAGAATGAGTGAAGTCATGCTAGAGACATACTAGGCTGAGAAGAACAGCACTTAAAACTGAAAAGCCCTGGCGATTTCCATCAACAAATTCAGCAATACCTACATAAGGAATACAAACAAGGACTCCAGATTAAGAACTTGCTAAGTGACAGCAATTTCAGAAAAGATATTAAATCCTGCGTACCTTTTGAGGTTTCTCGGGCAACCTGATAAAGAACAAACCATAAGTGTAGCTTCTATTATTTCAGGCTTGCACTAGAGCAGGAAAATTTTGCATTGCTCTGAACTAATAAAATAATTAGAATGAAGAAACGACTTCAAAACCAGACCCGCCATACTTCAGTTCAAAAACAGGAAGTGAAACTGACTGAAATACAAAATGCAAAGAAAAGTAATACTATGCAACTAAAGGAGATGAGTCCAAATACAGGCACCCCTGGACTCCTCCTTATTCTTCGTCATGAAACAAAAAATAGTTGCAATGTGCATTCCAGTTAAAGGTTTGATACCATATTTGCACTAACAGCAGATTCACGTGGATGCTCATTCGAACTGACTCTTAAACTATGCCAAAAAATGTGTTTATCATATAATTTTTTTCCACTGATACAGTTACAGTTTTACACACATGAGCATAAAAAACAGACTCTGTTCTTATTCAACTACAAAACTTAAAGTGCAATAAGAAAATTATGCACATAATTACACGATACATTGTATTGAAATAACAGAACAAAAGCCATGGAGTGGAGTACAAAGATATGAATAGCTACATACCTTGCCTAAAATAAGGGGGATTAAAAGAGTGTTGACCAGGCTTCTGAATAATTCCTTAGTAGGCAAAGACACTCCAGCTCCAGTGCCAATGTACTTTGCAAGAGACAAAGGTACCTAGTTCATGATCAAAGAAACATGATCAGGTTTTTCCTAAGCAGGGTAAGTTAACCTGTGGAAAGTAAAGGAAAAAATAAAAAATGATGGTTATCTTAAAACGATCCAAAAAAAACTTCAAAATCTCTGGAATTCTTCGTGACAAGACTAATAGAAGTTCATTACATATCATTATGAAAGATTTTGGTCGACAATCCAGCTTATCTTTCTTTACGGTTTAATCTATAGGACTGAGGGTTGCATTTTGTAACTCCTACACAAGAGTACAAGACGACAATTACATTTAAAATATAAAAGGAGATCAAGACTCACATGAATTATCAAACTCAAATTGAACAAAAGAAAAATGAATAATATCTTTTTGTGTTTTTTAAATTTTCAAACGCTCAAATAAGTTAAGTATGTAACTCAATATTGAGTTTATTGCTTGAAACTTTCAATCGGTGGTGATGCTTGAAAACAAAAGGTTAATATCATAACAAAGTCGTGCTTACAAACATAATGCCCAGTAGATTGGATATGACTGTCATTGCAAGAGCAAGTGCGGAGTTGCCGCCAGCAAGCTACCCAGCAATGGTAAAATTGTGTTAGATTTGAATGGAACTGCCTATCCAAAAAAGAATATAAAGTAGTTGATGTTAATGGATGATGATTAGAGGCGAGTAGCACCTGTGTTAGTGTGACTCCACTTGATAATGTTGTTGGCATGCAACAAAACATAGCCAACCCTACAAGATGTGTTGTGGACATCAAACAAACTAGTTGCAGTTACAAAGGCATGGGCTGCCACATTGCAACAAGAAATGACAGGATAAAATTTTGAAAATCCTTATGAGAATAGGACAAATAAGCATGATGATGAGGCTTGTACCAGTAATAAATTCACGAGGGAAGAACTGAATTTGCACAAGAAATTGTGCAAGAAAAGGTGTGAACAACAGAATTGAGCCCTGAGATGAGACACGTAACAATAAAAGATGTCAGCAAAATGGGGGAACTAACAGTTGCATAAAATCGGAATGGCAACATTGGACTGCAAGTAAACAACACAAATGCTAGCGTGAAATGTGATCTGCAATAACATTAAGATCATAATGCAGGGAGTAAAAACTATTCGCAACATAGGCGGAGTTTTTTTTGTAACTAAAGTCATAGATAAAGTTTGATGCACCGACCAATAGAACCAAAGTCTGTACTAATGGAGAAGATTGGGCAATCCACATAAATCAACACCCCATCTCATTTGTGGCTCAACTTAGCTCCTATACCATATTACTCCCTCCGAGGGGGAAAATTGCATGCTCCAGCCAGTTCATCCAAAAGTCTGAACTGATGGAAAAGGGCGGGCAATATATTCCCTCACGTCGTTCCTCAAGCCTTGGCCGTGAGATCGATGTAGGCCGCAACTATTTTCATAAATAGCGTGTTGGCCGAGTCTTGAACCGAGACCTCTTGGCTCTAATATCATATTAAGTTCCATGCACCGACCAGTTGACCAAAGTCCAAACTGACGGAGAAGGTTGAATCCACATATACTTCAACAGTAGACACAGTTACATCCACAAAGTATCTCAATTAATAGAAATTGGCTACATATGACGCCGTTTCTAAAATTGAATGAAAAGTCATATTTCTAAGTTCCAAAAACTTACCAAGAAAAATCGTACATATAGGTATTGTGTGGAAACTGCCAATGTAAAATTTCATACAAAATTATAACCATTTGTGACCTGAGCAAAAATGTGAAAATAAGGAAGCTATAGTCACGGTTATTGTATCTTTCACATTTTCTTATTTTTACACAAGCGCAAATAGTCATAGTTTTTTTTATGAAAAATCACATAGTCTACCCGTCACCGATTTTTTTGTAGGTTTTTGAAACTTGAGAATACATTTTTTTCACTTAGTTCTGAAAGTGGGTTCATATGTCCCCATGAGCATACTATCAATTTTGGCCAGAGTCGTAGTAGATCAACAAGTGGAACAAACGAGGACTAAACACTAGGTCATACTAGTCCAAAGAGTCCAGCAGGCCAAGCTTGTAACGCTGCGCCAAGCTCCTTAGTGCGCAGAGTCAGCCCTATGCAAGAGAAAGCCATTACTGTAGGAAAACATAGCACCATGTGCGCTAGGTGAAGAAACCAAACCTGATATAATGAATATCCCAAAAGTGCTGTATTTTGACAGGGAATATTTGTGAGCAAGGCAACCAAGAGTTGGATCCAGGAGTCCCAAAGTCATCCCACCAATTAGAGCTAAGATAAGAAAGATAATAATCAATCCACTTAAGTTCATGACCTGAGATGTGCACAAACTATAGTGATAACGTCTGCAAAGCAAAATGGTGCAACGAATAAAGTATACAATTTGTACACCTTGACCTTAATGTTACAATACCAAGCAGTACTTGGTTCATATTCAAACAATCAAAATTGCTATGCGTTGAGAGAAAGAGAAAAGGAGAAACATCTAAATCTACGCCACTTTTCCGTTTGCAGACAAATGTCAGCATCATACTCAAGCAAAGCTACACACAACCTGGAGTTAATACTCCCTCTTTTATATACAAGGCCACTTTGTTTTTCGTGTCAAACTTTGTCTTATAATTTTGGTCAAGAAAATATGGGTTGTATATCGTAAAAAAATATATTATCAAAAAGTTCATTCAATTGTGCATCCAATGGCGTACTTTGATGGCATATAACTCATATTTTGTTGGTAAAATGAATGGTCAAAGTTAGACATAAAAATATGAAATGGCCTTGTATTAGTAGATGGAGGGAGTACCTGCATTTCAAATACAGCTGGCCTAGAAAATGAACTGCACCTGAATTGACTCAGTGAGAATTCACAACTATTCGCATTACATTGCACACAGATATTCGCAGTGGAAATTACACGTCAGTAGAGTATGCAACTAGGAACCATACTGAGATCGCGCGGAAACAGGAAGCTCACCTAGCGGGAGGAAGTTGCTCCGCGCGAAGTCGAGCGCCGCGGCTCCGAGCGGGGGAGGCGTCGCGCGATTGCCTCCATCAGGACCTACCTGCGGAGGCGCGAGCCACTTGAGTTGGAACGAAGCAGGTGACAAGCTTAGGATAGAGTGGGTTTCGTGGAATTACCGGTGAGGCTCCTCCAGCGGCGACGCGCAGAGGTAGCAGGCGGAGGGGCGGCGGAGGAGGAGAGTAGGCGGCCGCGGTGAAAAGCAAGGCGTGTGAAGTCCCGTGGCGGAGGCCGGCGGGGAGGGGTGCGCGGAGGCGGAGCAGGGATGGGTGATGGGTTATCATCGCACTGGCTACTGGCTATAGATCCGGCGTGGCGTGCGCGACGCCGAATCGGGGTGGGGATGAGAGGAGCACCAGTGCTCTAGTCAGCAAGCGGAAAATTCACCGTCCTAGCGCATCCTGCAAATTCACCGTCCGAATCGGGAAAAAATCTTATAAGACCCGGGTCGTACCAAGGCAATTGGGAGACCCTCTATGCTCAAAAAAAAAAAATTGGGAGACCCTCTCCCGCGAGAGACGCGCGGCGATACGAATCTCAAAGCATCAGCCCCGTCTCGTTCCCCTACTTCCGTGTGCAAATCCTGATTCAATCTCGACGTCCCCCAAATTCCAGCCGCCGGTGTGCTACGCCCCTGCTGCTTGCCACATCGCCGCCGGCGTACTCCTCGATGCCAAGCACACCACCCCAGATCGGCACGCTCCATCCCGGTCGGCGGCCCAACTCGCGGCACTGCCCCAGCTACTTCTTCCCGCCGGCCACGGCGATGCTCCTCCACTTGCAGTGACGCCGGCAAACTACGCGGGCTGCACGCGCCCCTTGGCTACGGCCAAGCTTCTCGCGCGCTGGCGTGTTGATCTCCTTCAAGTTGGCTCCATCGGTTGTGGCCTAGCTACTGTACATTGACCTGCTAGCTGCATCTTGGCAAATAACTTCAAGTTCAGAGCATGACGGCTCATCTGCTGGTTGCAACACAAGCACATAACTATGTGCTCTGTCCATTTGCATCCTTTGCTCTTCTGGATATGCTTGTGCTGAAGTTATTCTCTTATTCATTGACAGAGTATATAGAAGAACCAAGAGGAAGATGATCACATGATGGCAAAAGGAAGACAGAAGAACCAAAAATCTGCTGGTGTGCATGCCTCTGTCGATGAAGATTCAGTGCTTTGTAGAAATGTCCGCACAATTTGTTTCACTTAACTAGACCAAATAATCACGAACTCAAGTCAAGTAGCTTAGTATTGTTGATGCTTTCTTATTTTGAAGAAAATATGCCCTAGAGGTAATAATAAAGTTATTATTTATTTCCTTATATCATGATAAATGTTTATTATTCATGCTAGAATTGTATTAACCAGAAACATAATACATGTGTGAATACATAGACAAACAGTATGTCACTAGTATGCCTCTACTTGACTAGCTCGTTGAATCAAAGATGGTTAAGTTTCCTAGCCATAGACATGAGTTGTCATTTGATTAACGGGATCACATCATTAGAGAATGATGTGATTGACTTGACCCATTCCGTTATCATAACACTTGATCGTTTAGTTTGTTGCTATTGCTTTCTTCATGACTTATACATGTTCCTATGACTATGAGATTATGCAACTCCGGTTTACCGGAGGAACACTTTGTGTGCTACCAAACGTCACAACGTAACTGGGTGATTATAAAGGTACTCTACAGGTGTCTACGAAGGTACTTGTTGGGTTGGCGTATTTCGAGATTAAGATTTGTCACTCCGATTGTCGGAGAGGTATCTCTGGGCCCACTCGGTAATGCACATCACTATAAGCCTTGCAAGCATTGCAACTAATGAGTTAGTTGCGGGATGATGTGTTACGGAACGAGTAAAGAGACTTGCCGGTAACGAGATTGAACTAGGTATTGATATACCAACGATCGAATCTCGGGCAAGTAACATACCGATGGCAAAGGGAACAACGTATGTTGTTATGCGGTTTGACCGATAAAGATCTTCGTAGAATATGTGGGAGCCAATATGAGCATCCAGGTTCCGTATTGGTTATTGATCGGAGACGTGTCTCGGTCATGTCTACATAGTTCTCGAACTCATAGGGTCCGCACGCTTAAGGTTTCGATGACAGTTATATTATGAGTTTATGAGTTTTGATGTACCGAAGGAGTTCGGAGTCCCGGATGAGATCGGGGACATGACGAGGAGTCTCGAAATGGTCGAGACGTAAAGATCGATATATTGGACGACTATATTCGGACATCGGAAAGGTTCCGAGTGATTCGGGTATTTTTCGGAGTACCGGAGAGTTACGGGAATTCGCCGGGGAGTATATGGGCCTTATTGGGCCATACGGAAGTAGAGGAGAGAGGCCAAAAGGAAGGAGGCCCCCCCTCTGGTCCGAATTGGACAAGGGGTGCAGCCCACTTTTCCTTGTTCCTCTCCCCCTCTTTCCTTCTCTCCTACTCCAACAAGGGAAGGAGGAGTCCTACTCCCGGTGGGAGTAGGACTCCCCCCTTGGCGCGCCCTCCTCCTAGGCCGGCCGCCTTCCTCCCTTGCTCCTTTATATACGGGGGCAGGGGGCACCCCATAGACACAACAGTTGATCATTGATCTCTTAGCCGTGTGCGGTGCCCCCCTCCACCATAGTCCTCGATTAGGGGTGGAAATTGGTAGCGGATAATCCGAAATATCCGATATTCGTATTCGAGAAAATGCCTATTCGTATCTGTTGAGGATATAACTACTGAGGGTAAACCACCAATGAGGGGCCGGTTCACCTGCAGTTATACTGAAGCCTAAGGAAACCCAGAAGATGGCGCTTTACGGATGAAGCTTAGAGGCCCAGAGCCCATAGGCGATTTAGGGCCCGTGATAGTAAACCGCCATGATTGTATAAATTTGCATTGTAAGATAAGAAAGAAGAGACCGAGGCGGACACTTATATGAGCCAGCCTCGGGACTCTGTAAACCGGCCAGGGTCCTCCTGAGTATATAAAGGGGTGACCCGGCGGCGGTTCAGGGACGGAAAACAACAACTCGAAGCCAGACAAAGCGGATTCGCTCCCTGGCCTTCGAAACCCCAGCAATACCAATCACAACTAGACGTAGGCTTTACCTTCATCGAAGGGGGCGAACTAGTATAAAACTCTCGTGTCCCCTTGTCCGATTTAACCCTTTCAAGCTAACCCGTAGCGATGGCTCCACGACTAAGTCCTTTCATGAGGACATCTGCCGTGACAATTCCACGACAGTTGGCGCCCATCATAGGGCTATCGCACGATGGTTTCGAGTTCTTGAAGGGCAGCTTCGATGGACTTAAGGGATACGCTGTGGGCCGGATGACGAAGAGTCACCGCGGCAAGCTCTACATCGACAACGCAGGATGGGGTCCCGAAGCTAATTCAATCGAATACGGGTACCGGGTCCCCTTTGGTGGGATTCACGTCTTCATCGGCAAGATCGGTGAACCGGCCCCCGAGCCGGACACCTGCACCGACATCATCGAGACGGCTCGGCGTGCAAGTTCTTCACCGGTTCAGCCTAAGGCAAGGCATGTTTTCATAGGTGTCGTCCATGGTTCGGGTTACGAGGAGGAACCGGTCTCCGATGGAGAAACCATAGTCCGCAGTGATGACGAGTCTTCCGGAGAAACCGAATCGCTTTACCAGTTGTACGACGGCCAGATTGAGAGAGGATCCGAGGGCAACAGTATTCCGGATTCCCCCGGTCTGCCAAACCGGGCCGCTGTCTTCATGGCGAGCACACGACTGGCGCCTCATTCATCTACCGCCGCAGCAGTGCTCCTCGGTTCAACGATGGCCACGCCAGCAGGTGCAGGAAGCTCGGCGCCGCCTCCGGCCCAAGTCTTGTCTGAGTTGTTCGACGCTCTAGCGGCACTGATGTTCGCGGAGGTGGACGCAACAGCCAGGGATCAGCACGATGCGGAGATTCTAAAAGTGAAAGATCAGATAGCCCAGGCTAAAGCGGACATGGCAGCAGAGAACTCCAGGATGGCCACGGAGCGGGCCGAGTTGGAGGCATAGGCTTACCGGATTAGACTGGATCAGAATGCCTCGGAGGAGGTCATGAGAAGAAGGTACCGATCACGTCTCCCGTTGGTTTATGAGCCGCGGAATCTTTTCCACACGCCAGGTGCAGGAGCTGGTAACCAACCCGCGCCAAACCGGGCGGGGGCACCGGAAGGAGGAGCGTCGGTTCAACCACGTGCAACAGAACTGCCTCGCCAGAACAACGTTGTACCATCAACGCCGCCCGGGCATTATTCCAACCCGTTGGATAATATTGTGGCCGCCGCTTCACGCCTGGCAGCCCTCCCAACCGACGGCGAATCACCAGTTGCAGTGGAAGCGCGCTGGGCCAGGGATCTCCTTCAGACAGCACTGAATCAACAGCAAGCGTATTCACACATCCGTGAGAGGATTCATTCCACTCCCCGTCCAAGCCGGAGTTATAGCAGACACGTGGAAGACGAACCGGCCGTGTCCAGTAGCGCACGCCACCGAAATTCACCACGCGGGAACAACCCGGCTGGGGGAGGTGCTGATGCACAAGACGTTGTGGACCACGGCCGCGCACGGCGAGAGGCCGAGTTGACAGCTCGACACGAAGCACGACAACATACTCCGGTTCACCCCACTGCCTCCGTGGAGCCAGGGGTAATGTTCAGTTCCCTGGGGGTACCGTGTTTAGCTCCTGCATTGCGTAATGTGCGATTGCCCAAGGATTTCAAGGGACCTCGTAAGGTGCCAAATTACACCGCCGATTTGCAGCCAGAGGCGTGGGTAGAGAGCTATGAGATGGCAATGGAGATGTTAGATGTGGATGAGGCGGTTTGTGCTAAATATTTCACCATGATGTTGGAAGGAACAGCTCGCACTTGGTTAAAAAGCTTGCCGACCAACTCTATCGGTTCATGGGCCGAATTAAAGCGTCGGTTTATCCAGAACTTCAAGGATACGTGCAAGCAGCCGATGTCAATTGTGGATCTGGCTGCTTGTGTCTAGGAGGAAGGGGAATCCATGACCCATTGGGTCAAAAGGGTCTCGGCGATTTTACATTCATCAGATCGTATCAATGCAGACACTGCAGTGTTAACGTTAGAGGGCAACTGCCGCTTCAAGCCATTGAAACAGAAGTTGGGAAGGCTCAAACGCCACTGCAACGACATGTCAACACTCATGGCCGCTTTGGTTAAGTATGCCGATTCAGATAACACCAAGGATTCGGATGAAGGAAATATGCCCTAGAGGCAATAATAAAGTTATTATTTATTTCCTTATAATCATGATAAATGTTTATTATTCATGCTAGAATTGTATTTACCGGAAACATAATACATGTGTGAATACATAGACAAACAAAGTGTCACTAGTATGCCTCTACTTGACTAGCTCGTTAATCAAAGATGGTTATGTTTCCTAACCATGAACAATGAGTTTTATTTGATTAACGAGGTCACATCATTAGTAGAATGATCTGATTGACATGACCCATTCCATTAGCTTAGCACCCGATCGTTTAGTATGTTGCTATTGCTTTCTTCATGACTTATACATGTTCCTATGACTATGAGATTATGCAACTCCCGTTTACCGGAGGAACACTTTGGGTACTACCAAACGTCACAACGTAACTGGGTGATTATAAAGGAGTACTACTGGTGTCTCCAATGGTCGATGTTGGGTTGGCGTATTTCGAGATTAGGATTTGTCACTCCGATTGTCGGAGAGGTATCTCTGGGCCCTCTCGGTAATACACATCACATAAGCCTTGCAAGCATTACAACTAATATGTTAGTTGTGAGATGATGTATTACGGAACGAGTAAAGAGACTTGCCGGTAACGAGATTGAACTAGGTATTGGATACCGACGATCGAATCTCGGGCAAGTAACATACCGATGACAAAGGGAACAACATATGTTGTTATGCGGTCTGACCGATAAAGATCTTCGTAGAATATGTAGGAGCCAATATGGGCATCCAGGTCCCGCTATTGGTTATTGACCGGAGACGTGTCTCGGTCATGTCTACATTGTTCTCGAACCCGTAGGGTCCGCACGCTTAAGGTTACGATGACAGTTATATTATGAGTTTACATGTTTTGATGTACCGAAGGAGTTCGGAGTCCCGGATGAGATCGGGGACATGACGAGGAGTCTCGAAATGGTCGAGACGTAAAGATTCATATATTGGATGATATGGTTAGGCCAAGGGGTCAAGCCCATGAGGCTTTAGGTCGGTGCAAAAGGAGTTTTGCGGAGGCCAGGGGGCCAAACGCCGGAGACCCTGGCGTCTGGCCCTGGGCCAGACGCCGAGGCCCATGGCGTCTGGGCCAGACGCCAAGGATTGTGGCGTTTGGTCCTGGAGTCCGAGTGGGACTCTTGCCTTTCGGGCAAAACCGACTTTGAGGAGGCTTTTGCTCCAAGTTTCGACCCCGGGGCTCAACATATAAATAGAGGGGCAAGGCTAGCACCAAAGGGACAACAAGTTGATCCACGTGATCTATTCCTTAGCCGTGTGCGGCGCCCCAGCCACCATATTCCTCGATAATACTGTAGCGGAGTTTAGGCGAAGCCCTGCTGCTGTAGTTCATCAAGATTGTCACCACGCCGTCGTGCTGACGGAACTCTTCCCCGACACTTTGCTGGATCGGAGTCCGGGTATCGTCATCGAGATGAACGTGTGCTCGAACTCGGAGGTGCCGTAGTTTCGGTGCTTGATCGGTTGGATCGAGAAGACGTACGACTACTTCCTCTACGTCGTGTCATTGCTTCCGCAGTCGGTCTGCGTTGGGTACGTAGACAATACTCTCCCCTCGTTGCTATGCATCACATGATCTTGCGTGTGCGTAGGAATTTTTTTGAAATTACTACGAAACCCAACAGTGGCATCCGAGCCAGGTTATTTATGTTGATGTTATATGCACGAGTAGAACACAAGTGAGTTGTGGACGATACAATTCATACTGCCTACCAGCATGTCATACTTTGGTTCGGCAGTATTGTTGGACGAGACGACCCGGACCAACCTTACGCGTACGCTTACGCGAGACCGGTTCCCTCGACGTGCTTTGCACAGAGATGGCTTGCGGGCGACTGTCTCTCCAACTTTAGTTGAACCAAGTATGGCTACGCCCGGTCCTTGCGAAGGTTAAAACGGAGTCTATTTGACAAACTATCGTTGTGGTTTTGATGCGTAGGTGAGATTGGTTCTTACTTAAGCCCGTAGCAGCCACGTAAAACATGCAACAACAAAGTAGAGGACGTCTAACTTGTTTTTGCAGGGCATGTTGTGATGTGATATGGTCAAAGCATGATGCTGAATTTTATTGTATGAGATGATCATGTTTTGTAACCGAGTTATCGGCAACTGGCAGGAGCCATATGGTTGTCGCTTTATTGTATGCAATGCAATCGCGATGTAATGCTTTACTTTATTACTAAACGGTAGTGATAGTCGTGGAAGCATAAGATTGGCGAGACGACAACGATGCTACGATGGAGATCAAGGTGTCACGCCGGTGACGATGGTGATCATGACGGTGCTTTGGAGATGGAGATCACAAGCACAAGATGATGATGGCCATATCATATCACTTATATTGATTGCATGTGATGTTTATCTTTTTATGCATCTTATCTTGCTTTGATTGACGGTAGCATTATAAGATGATCTCTCACTAAATTATCAAGAAGTGTTCTCCCTGAGTATGCACCATTGCGAAAGTTCTTCGTGCTGAGACACCACGTGATGATCGGGTGTGATAGGCTCTACGTTCAAATACAACGGGTGCAAAACAGTTGCGCACGCAGAATACTCAGGTTAAACTTGACGAGCCTAGCATATGCAGATATGGCCTCGGAACACAGAGACCGAAAGGTCGAGCGTGAATCATATAGTAGATATGATCAACATAATGATGTTCACCGATGAAACTACTCCATCTCACGTGATGATCGGACATGGTTTAGTTGATTTGGATCACGTAATCACTTAGAGGATTAGAGGGATGTCTATCTAAGTGGGAGTTCTTTAAATAATATGATTAATTGAACTTTAATTTATCATGAACTTAGTCCTGATAGTATTTTGCAAATTATGTTGTAGATCAATAGCTCGCGTTGTTGCTTCCCTGTGTTTATTTTGATATGTTCCTAGAGAAAATTGTGTTGAAAGATGTTAGTAGCAATGATGCGGATTGGATCCGTGATCTGAGGATTATCTTCATTGCTGCACAGAAGAATTATGTCCTTGATGCACCGCTAGGTGACAGACCTATTGCAGGAGCAGATGCAAACGTTATGAACGTTTAGCTAGCTCAATATGATGACTACTTGATAGTTTAAGTGCACCATGCTTAACGGCTTAGAATCGGGACTTCAAAGACGTTTTGAACGTCATGGACCATATGAGATGTTCTAGGAGTTGAAGTTAATATTTCAAGCAAATACCCGAGTTGTGAGATATGAAGTCTCCAACAAGTTCTATAGCTAAAAGATGGAGGAGAATCGCTCAACTAGTGAGCATGTGCTCAGATTGTCTGGGTACTACAATCGCTTGAATCAAGTGGGAGTTAATCTTCCAGATAAGATAGTGATTGACAGAATTCTCTAGTCACCATCACCAAGTTAGTAGAACTTCGTGATGAACTATAATATGCAAGGGATAACGGAAACAACTCCCAAGCTCTTCGTGATGATGAAATCAATGAAGGTAGAAATCAAGAAAAACATCAAGTGTTGATGGTTGATAAGATCACTAGTTTCAAGAAAAGGGCAAAGGGAAGAAGGGGAACTTCAAGAAGAATGGCAAGCAAGTTGCTGCTCAAGTGAAGAAGCCCAAGTCTGGTCCTAAGCCTGAGACTAAGTGCTTCTACTGCAAAGGGACTGGTCACCGGAAACGGAATCACCCCAAGTGATTGGCGGATAAGAAGGATGGCAAAGTGAACATAAGTATATTTGATATACATGTTATTGATGTGTACTTTACTAGTGTTTATAGCAAATCCTAAGTATTTGATACTAGTTCAGTTGCTAAGATTAGTAACTCGAAACGGGAGTTGCAGAATAAACAGAGACTAGTTAAGGGTGAAGTGACGATGTGTGTTGGAAGTGGTTCCAAGATTGATATGATCATCATCGCACACTCCCTATAATTTCGGGATTAGTGTTGAAACTAAATAAGTGTTATTTGGTGTTTGCGTTGAGCATGAATATGATTTGATCATGTTTATTGTAATACGGTTATTCATTTAAGTAAAAGAATAAATTGTTGTTCTGTTTACATGAATAAAACTTTATATGGTTACACACCCAATGAAAATAGTTCATTGGATCTCGATCTTAGTGATACACATATTCATAATATTGAAACCAAAAGATGTAAAGTTAATAATGATAGTGCAACTTATTTATGGCACTGCCGTTTAGGTCATATTGGTGTAAATCGCATGAAGAAACTCCATGCTGATGGGATTTTGGAATCACTTGATTATGAATCACTTGATGCTTGCGAACCATGCCTTATGGGCAAGATGACTAAAACGCCGTTCTCCGGAACAATGAAGCAAGCAACAGATTTGTTGGAAATCATACATACCGATGTATGTGGTCCGATGAAAGGCTTACAGCAGGTATCATTATTTTCTGACCTTCACAAGATGATTTGAGCAGATATGGGGATATCTACTTGATGAAACATAAGTCTGAAATAATTGAAAGGTTCAAAGAATTTCAGAGTGAAGTGGAAAAATCATCGTAACAAGAAAAATAAAGTTTCTGCGATCTGATCACGGAGACGAATATTTGAGTTACGAGTTTGGTCTTCAATTAAAACAATGTGGAATAGTTTCATAGCTCACGCCACCTGGAACACCACAATGTTATGGTGTGTCCGAACGTCGTAACCGCGCTTTATTGGATATGGTGCGATCTATGATGTCTCTTATTGATTTACCATTGTCGTTTTGGGGTTATGCATTAGAGACAGCTGCATTCACATTAAAAGGGCACCATCTAAATCCGTTGAGACGACACTATATGAACTGTGGTTTAGCAAGAAACCCAAGTTGTCGTTTCTTAAAGTTTGGGGCTGCGATGCTTATGTGAAAAAGCTTCAACCTGATAAGCTCGAACCCAAATCGGAGAAATGTGTCTTCATAGGATACCCAAAGGAAACTGTAGGGTACACCTTCTATCACAGATCCGAAGGCAAGACATTCGTTGCTAAGAATGGATCATTTCTAGAGAAGGAGTTTCTCTCGAAAGAAGTGAGTGGGAGGAAAGTAGAACTTGATGAGGTAACTGTACCTGCTCCCTTATTGGAAAGTAGTTCATCATAGAAATCAGTTCCTGTGACAAATACACCAATTAGTGAGGAAGCTAATGATATTGATCATAAAACTTCAGATCAAGTTACTACAGAACCTCGTAGGTCTTCCAGAGTAAGATCTGCACCAGAGTGGTGTAGTAATCATGTTCTGGAAGTCATGTTACTAGACCATGATGAACCTACGAACTATGAGGAAGTGATGATGAGCCCAGATTCTGCGAGATGGCTTGAGGCCATAAAATCTGAGATATGATCCATGTATGACAACAAAGTATGGACTTTGATTGACTTGCTCGATGATCAGCAAAGCCATGTTAAATAAATGGATCTTCAAGAGGAAGACGGACACTGATAGTAGTGTTACTATCTACCAAGCTCGACTTGTTGCAAAAGTTTTTCAACAAGTTCAAGGTGTTGAATACGATGAGGTTTTCTCACTCGTATCGATGCTTAAGTCTATCTGAATCATGTTAGCAATTGCCACATTTTATGAAATCTGGCAAATGGATGTCAAAACTGCATTCCTTAATGGATTTATTAAAGAAGAGTTGTATATGATGCAACCAGAAGGTTTTGTCAATCCTAAAGGTGCTAACAAAATGTGCAAGCTCCAGCGATCCATCTATGGACTGGTGCAAGCATCTCGGAGTTGGAATATACGCTTTGATAAGTTGATCAAAGCATATAGTTTTATATGGACTTACGATGAAGCCTGTATTTACAATAAAGTGAGTGGGAGCACTACAGCCTTTCTGATTAGTATATGTGAGTGACATATTGTTGATCAGAAATGATGTAGAATTTTTCTGCAAAGCATAAATGAGTGTTTTAAAGGAGTTCTTTAAAAAGAAAAGACCTCAGTAAAAGGCTACTTATATATTGAGCATTAAGATCTATTGAGATAGATCAAGACGCTTGATAAGATTTTCAATGAGTACATACCTTGGCAAGATTTTTGAAATAGTTCAAAATGGAACAGTTAAAGAAAGAGTTCTTGCCTGTGTTGCAAAGGTATGAAATTGAGTAAGACTCAAATCCCGACCACAGCAGAAAATAGAAAGAGAATGAAAAGTCATTCCCTATGCCTCAGTCATAGGTTCTATAAAGTATGCTATGCTTTGTACCAGACCTATTGTATACCTTGCTCTGTATTTGGCAAGGGAGTACAATAGTGATCTAGGAGTAGATCACTGGACATTGGTCAAGAATATCCTTAGTAAGGACTAAGGAGATGTTTCTCGATTATGGAGGTGATAAAAGAGTTTGTTGTAAAAGTTACATCAGTGCAAACTTTTACACTAATCCAGATGACTCTAAGACTCAATCTGGATACATATTGAAAGTGGGAGCGATTAGCTAGAGTAGCTCCGTACAGAGCATTGTAGACATAGAATATTTGCAAAATACATACGGCTCTGAATGTGACAGACCCGTTGACTAAGCTTCTCTCACGAGCAAAACATGATCACACCTTAGTACTCTTTGGATGTTAATCACATAGCGATGTGAACTAGATTATTGACTCTAGTAAACCCTTTGGGTGTTGGTCACATGATGATGTGAACTATGGGTGTTAATCATATACAGATATGAATATTGGTGTTAAATCACATGACGATGTGAACTAGATTATTGACTCTAGTGCAAGTGGGAGACTGAAGGAAATATGCCCTAGAGGCAATAATAAAGTTATTATTTATTTCCTTATAATCATGATAAATGTTTATTATTCATGCTAGAATTGTATTTACCGGAAACATAATACATGTGTGAATTCATAGACAAACAAAGTGTCACTAGTATGCCTCTACTTGACTAGCTCGTTAATCAAAGATGGTTATGTTTCCTAACCATGAACAATGAGTTGTTATTTGATTAACGAGGTCACATCATTAGTAGAATGATCTGATTGACATGACCCATTCCATTAGCTTAGCACCCGATCGTTTAGTATGTTGCTATTGCTTTCTTCATGACTTATACATGTTCCTATGACTATGAGATTATGCAACTCCCGTTTACCGAAGGAACACTTTGGGTACTACCAAACGTCACAACGTAACTGGGTGATTATAAAGGAGTACTACAGGTGTCTCCAATGGTCGATGTTGGGTTGGCGTATTTCGAGATTAGGATTTGTCACTCCGATTGTCGGAGAGGTATCTCTGGGCCCTCTCGGTAATACACATCACATAAGCCTTGCAAGCATTACAACTAATATGTTAGTTGTGAGATGATGTATTACGGAACGAGTAAAGAGACTTGCCGGTAACGAGATTGAACTAGGTATTGGATACCGACAATCGAATCTCGGGCAAGTAACATACCGATGACAAAGGGAACAACATATGTTGTTATGCGGTCTGACCGATAAAGATCTTCGTAGAATATGTAGGAGCCAATATGGGCATCCAGGTCCCGCTATTGGTTATTGACCGGAGACGTGTCTCGGTCATGTCTACATTGTTCTCGAACCCGTAGGGTCCGCACGCTTAAGGTTACGATGACAGTTATATTATGAGTTTACATGTTTTGATGTACCGAAGGAGTTCGGAGTCCCGGATGAGATCAGGGACATGACGAGGAGTCTCGAAATGGTCGAGACGTAAAGATTCATATATTGGATGATATGGTTAGGCCAAGGGGTCAAGCCCATGAGGCTTTAGGTCGGTGCAAAAGGAGTTTTGCGGAGGCCAGGGGGCCAAACGCCGGAGACCCTGGCGTCTGGCCCTGGGCCAGACGCCGAGGCCCATGGCGTCTGGGCCAGACGCCAAGGATTGTGGCGTTTGGTCCTGGAGTCCGAGTGGGACTCTTGCCTTTCGGGCAAAACCGACTTTGAGGAGGCTTTTGCTCCAAGTTTCGACCCCGGGGCTCAACATATAAATAGAGGGGCAGGGCTAGCACCAAAGGGACAACAAGTTGATCCACGTGATCTATTCCTTAGCCGTGTGCGGCGCCCCAGCCACCATATTCCTCGATAATACTGTAGCGGAGTTTAGGCGAAGCCCTGCTGCTGTAGTTCATCAAGATTGTCACCACGCCGTCGTGCTGACGGAACTCTTCCCCGACACTTTGCTGGATCGGAGTCCGGGGATCGTCATCGAGCTGAACGTGTGCTCGAACTCGGAGGTGCCGTAGTTTCGGTGCTTGATCGGTTGGATCGAGAAGACGTACGACTACTTCCTCTACGTCGTGTCATTGCTTCCGCAGTCGGTCTGCGTTGGGT
Organism: Triticum aestivum; assembly: GCF_018294505.1. NCBI lineage: Eukaryota > Viridiplantae > Streptophyta > Magnoliopsida > Poales > Poaceae > Triticum > Triticum aestivum. The sequence continues at coordinate 148,101,565 of NC_057800.1, forward strand.
ACGTAGACAATACTCTCCCCTCGTTGCTATGCATCACATGATCTTGCGTGTGCGTAGGAAATTTTTTGAAATTACTACGAAACCCAACACCGGATTCAGGGGATGACAAACCGGAGAAAGGAAAGAAGAACGGCGGTGCAAAAGGGCAGCACCACAACCAAGGAGGCCATGGGAATAACGGTAAGCGTAAAGCGGATAATTCAGATTTAGTGGCTAACACAAATATGCAGCGTCGCAAAGGTAAACCGCCCCAGCACGGTGGAGGGATGAATCTGGAGCGTTTGTTAAACCAACCCTGCCCGAAGCATGGAACCAAGGAGGTCCCTTCCACACATCTTTGAAAGGATTGTCACATAATGAAGGAGTTCAAAAATTCTAATCTATACCGGTACGATCAGGATCCACCGGGCGGTTCAGGCCCAGGTTTCCACGGGGGCGGCGGTTCAAGCTCTGGATTTCAGAACAACCAGGGCCATCAGAACAACCATGGTAATAACCAGCAGAATAATCAAGGGAATCAGCAACCGTTAGGTTACCAGAGTCACCCCAAGCAATTGCACAGTGGACAGTACCATGTGTTCACTACCAACCTGTGCAAGCGGGATCAGAAACTTCACAAGAGGGCAGTTAATGCTGTTGAACCGGCCGTACCACATTATCTATGATGGTCGGAGCAACCTATTGTGTGGAGCAGAGAGGATCACCCGCCCCGGGTTGAAAATCCGGGCCAGCTAGCCTTGGTGGTAGCACCCCAGGTAGGGGGCTATAAGTTTACCAAGGTTCTGATGGATGGAGGGAGCAGTATCAACATCCTGTATTATGAGACTTTCCGTCGCATGGGGTTGACAGATAAGAATCTTAAACCGTCAAACACTATTTTTCATGGTGTAGTACCAGGTAAATCGGCATACCCTGTGGGGAAGATTGCTTTGGAAGTCGTGTTTGGAGATAAGCTTGACTCTAGGTCTGAGACGTTGACCTTTGAGGTGGTGAAAATCCAGAGTCCATATCACGCGCTATTTGGACGGCCGGCTTACGCGAAGTTCATGGCGAGACCCTATTATGTTTATCTACAGCTCAAAATGCCAGTTATAAGGGGACGATCACAATACATGGGAGTCGAAAGATTGCCTTGGATTGCGAGGAAGGTGAAGCGACCTATGCTGAATCAGTTTGTGCAACAGAAGAGCTGAAATTCTATAAAGACAATGTTGATCCGGCGAACATGACCCCTCTGAAGAAGCCTACGACGGAGCATGACCCGGCCCTGACGTTCAAACCGGCTAATGAGACTAAACTCGTTGATTTCATCCCAGGTGATTCATCCAAGCAGTTTAGTATCAGTACAAATCTGGATCCGAAATAGGAAAGCGCGCTCATCGAGTTCATCCGTGAGAACCGGGACATCTTTGCATGGAAACCTTCTGACATGCCAGGTGTACTGAGGGAACTCGCTGAGCACACTCTAAATATTGATCCTAAGTTTAAACCGGTCAAGCAGTACCTTCGCCGCTTTAACGAAGAAAGACGTAAGGCCATCGGCGAAGAGGTAGCCCGGCTGCTGGCAGCTGGGTTTATCATCGAAGTGTTTCATCCCGAATGGTTGGCTAATCCGGTGCTTGTTCTTAAGAAAAATGGCACTTGGCATATGTGTGTGGACTACACTGATTTGAATAAAGCTTGCCCGACAGATCCTTTCGCTCTCCCATGTATTGATCAGATCATTGATGCAACAGCAGGTTGTGAGCGCCTGAGTTTTCTGGATGCTTATTCAGGTTATCATCAGATTAAGATGGCAGTTAAGGACCAGGAGAAAAAAGCCTTCATCACTCCCTTTGGAGCCTTCTGCTATGTTTCTATGCCCTTTGGGCTCAAGAGTGCCCAAGCAACCTACCAGCGTTGTGTGCAAAATTGTCTTCACAACCAGATCGGGTGTAATGTTCATGCCTATGTGGATGATATCATGGTGAAATCCAGGAAGCAGGAAACTCTGATAAATGATCTCAAGGAGACGTTCGACAATCTTCGGGTTTACAAGATGATGCTCAACCCGAACAAATGTGTTTTTGGTGTTCCGGCAGGCAAACTCTTGGGTTTTCTTGTGTCTAACAGGGGTATTGAGGCCAATCCGGAAAAGATCAAAGCAATCACATCCTTGGCTAAACCGGCGTGTATCAATGATGTTCAGCGTCTGGCAGGCCGGATTACAGCCCTCAGCCGATTTATTAGCCATTTGGGAAACAAGGCGATTCCCTGTATCAGATGTTGAAGAAAACGGATAAATTCGTCTGGACTGACGCCGCCAATGCAGCATTCGAGGAATTAAAGCGAGAGCTAGCTGAACCGCCAGTCCTCGCTGCTCCAGTTGATAATGAGCCTCTATTGTTGTACGTGGCTGCCAACAACCGGGCGGTCAGTGTGGCGATTGTGGTTGAGCGTAAGGAGGCCGGAAAATAATATCCGGTTCAACGACCAGTTTATTATATTAGTGAGGTACTGATCGAATCAAAGCAAAGATATCCGCATTGGTAGAAGCTAGTGTATGGAGTTTTTATGGCAAGTAGGAAACTCAAGCAATATTTTCAAGGTCATCCTATCACAGTGGTCAGTTCTGCTCCCTTGGGCGATATAATCCAGAATAGAGAGGCAACTGGCCGGGTTGCGAAGTGGGCGATCGAGCTTGGTCCCCATGGTTTGAAGTATACACCCCGAACAACCATCAAATCTCAGGCGCTTGTAGACTTCATTAATGATTGGACCGAGTTACAGGCACCAGAAGACAAACCGGACAATACATACTGGACCATTCACTTTGATGGATCCAGGCAGCTGGAAGGCTCGGGGGCTGGAGTTGTCCTCACTTCCCCTCGAGGAGATAAGATTTGTTATGTTCTCCACTTAATGTTTCCTTGTGCTAACAATGCAGCGGAGTATGAGGCCTTGCTCCACGGTCTTCGTGTAGCTAAAGAAATGAACTTGAGTCGGGTTTGATGCTTTGGAGATTCTGATCTGGTGGCTCAGCAAGTTTCTGGTACTTGGGATTCTAAAGACCCGCTCATGGCGGCTTATAGGCGCGAGGTGGATATTGTAGCAGGTCACTTTAAGGGTTATCAGGTGGAGCACATCGACCGGCGCAAGAATGAAGCAGCAGATGCTCTAAGCCGACTGGGATCTCAGCGTAAACCGGTACCACCTAATACCTTTCTAGATATCTTGCATAACCCGTCTGTAAAGTTGCCTACAGAGGATGATCTAGCCGTTCCTGATCAGGAGGCCCAGTTGGTAGCCGTTTTACATGCCACTCCGGATTGGACAGTTCCATATTTGGCATATCTGAACCGGGGCGAACTACTAGAAGACAAACTTTTTGCCAGGCAGATAGTCCGGCGGTCCAAGTCTATGGTTGTTCACAATGCCGAGTTGCACCGTCACAACGTTTCAGGCGTATTCCAACATTGTGTTTCTCCTGAAGAAGGACAAAAGATTCTACGGGAAATCCATGAAGGGGATTGCGGTCACCATGCCAGCTCAAAGTCCTTGGTTGCTAAGGCTTTCCGACACGGGTTCTACTGGTTGACAGCTCATTCTGATGCGGAAGACTTGGTAAAGCGGTGTGACGCTTGTCAGAAATTTTCATGTCGTGCTCATGTTCCTTCTCAGGAGTTACACATGATCCCCATCACTTGGCCGTTTGCGACTTGGGGGCTTGATATGGTTGGACCCTTTAAGCGTTCTAAGGACAAAAAGACCCACCTGTTGGTGGCGGTTGACAAGTTCACCAAATGGGTTGAAGCGGAGCCCGTCAGTAAATGTGATGCAGCCACGACGGTTCAATTTCTCAAAAAGATTATTTTTCATTTCGGCTTTCCACATAGCATCATCACAGATAATGGTACAAACCTTTCTAAAGGTGAGATGGCAGAGTTCTGCCAATGAGAGCACATCCGGCTTGATGTAGCGTCCGTGGCTCACCCCCAGTCTAATGGTCAAGCTGAGAGGGCGAATCAAGAAATCCTGAAGGGTATCAAGCCTCGGCTCATGGTCCCTTTGAAGCGAACGCCGGGTTGTTGGGTGGAGGAATTACCATCTGTGTTATGGAGCATAAATACTACCCCAAACCGATCTACGGGATATACACCCTTTTTCCTGGTGTATGGGGCTGAGGCTGTCCTCCCAAGTGATATTCGTCACGACTCACCCCGGGTCACGAATTATGTTGAAGCGGATAATGAGCAAGCACGCCAAGAGGCGCTGGACCTGTTAGATGAGAAGCGAGACATGGCTTTGGCTCGGTCGGCGGTTTATCAGCAAGACCTGTGGCGTTATCACAGCCACCGGGTTAAGACAAGAACCTTTCAAGAAGGTGATTTGGTACTTCGACTCATTCAAGACCAGATTGATATGCATAAGTTATCCCCACCTTGGGAAGGGCCTTTTGTGGTCAGCAAAAATCTGCACAACGGATCATACTACCTCATTGACGTTCGAGAAGACTCACGTAGCTCTGAGGAGGAGACCCGGCGGCCATGGAACATAGCTCTCCTACGGCCTTATTACACTTGAAGCCACATGCTTTTCATATGTACATATTTCCACAATGTATATATTATGATTAATATAATAAACCGGCATCCTTGCTATCAAGCAGGGCCTTCGCCGTTCTTCCTTCAAATATCTGTTAACATGGGGGCTTCCTGTTCAAACATAGGTGTATTCACCAAAGAGAACATAGCGTTACTACCCTCTTGATGCGGTTATCACGCCACGACAAAGCTTGGGAGCTTCACACCCAAGGGGCCAAAGAGAGTCTTGTTGCTACGCACAACTCAAACATAGGCACCCATTGAGCACAGCTCACAAAGTTACTTGGGGGCTCTTTGCGTCAAATACCAAAGAGTTTGAAAGGACCCTTGTAGCTGGGTATCGACCCACAGCTTGGAAGCCTGGTGTATTCACCTAAAACCCCGGGTTAACCTGCCTTTATCAAGTAAGCCACTCCTATCCAGGTAATCCTGGCACGAACCGTCGAACGTTTGATAGTTACTCTCATTGAGACCCTGAACTTGTCAAAGTTAAAGCGATGATTGGTTAGTTGGAGGGCCATCTTAAAAGGCTTTGTCAAAATGGTTTAACTCAGTGGCCTGGCAGCCCATGAAAAGCCTCGATTTGGGCCTGGCAGCCCTCGAAAAGCCTCAACTACGGTTTTTTCTTTGCTTTTTGCCAAGTTTTTGTTTTTTTGTGAGGTCTACGTTAAACCGGAATTTTTTAACCCGACATGGCTTATGGATCTTCTGTTAAAATATACAATTAAAGGTAATCCGACATCCTTCAAAACCGGTCTGGCTTTGACACTTTGTCTCCAGCAATCGGCCGGTGTTCATCACAACCCGGTTCTATATCATACATATACACCAACATGGCATGGTAGAAGTTGGGTTTTCACCTTTCTTCAAATCACAATTGGTAAACCAACAACAATGTTTTATATTATAGGTATGATTTATTATTGCTGCAACCGTAGTTGCTTACTAAGTTGTGTTGGGTATTTTGACCCGTCCGGTGGTAAACCGCCTGGACAGATTTTCCTTATGCAGGCACAGAGATTGCATAATATTGTACAAATACATAAGCTAGTACTGAAATTCTCATGACAAATCAACGCAAAGTGTATCCCGCTGCACGAGGGAAATGGATCAAAGTATTTCCACTAGCTTATTACAAGGCGCTTGAAGGCCCAAAATATGGTGTTTCCAGCAGAACAAGGTTTATGGAGCATCACTCTAATTGCCTGATCAAGTCTCATTACCATGTTGATGCGAAGTTGATGGGTCATCTGGCGTCAGTTCAGCCTCCTCCTCCCCACCTAGCGGCTGGAAGTTTGTGGTGGTCCAGTCAATCTGGGTTAAGGCCTGAAAGATAGCTTCTTCACTGATAAGTTCTGACGGATCAATGTCAGGGGCATAAGTGTGCTTACGGATTCCTGGAATAAGATTTTGCGCCTCCGGAATGACAGGGTTAACCCGTTTGTTGTTGGCATCATAATAAGACCGGTGAACCGTCAAGTTAGCATCTTCTGCCAGCTAACTCGCCAGAGGACGCATCTCCCTTGTCACTCTTTTAAGGGCTGCATCATCAAAATCTGCCCCGTTTTCTTGTGTGCTTGGAAAGCCTTTGGCAAGGTCAACCGGATCCAAGTCAGCTATCCATGCTTTGGCTCGGGTAAGTGCCAACAAAGCGCCGGCCCTAGCAGCAGATCGCTTCACCTCTTCTAGCTGTGCTGGTACCATGGATAGCCTTGTCAGAGTGTCCTTGATCAGTTTTGGGGCCAGATTGTCATAGGAGGCTGCACAGATAACCCGTTGAGCACCGATGTAAAGTTGTTCCAGAAGAGTATATGCTGCTTTCAGCTTCATCCGTACATCTGAGCCCATATGAGTAATGCGTCTCCCTGCAACGGTTTAAGAATTTCATATTTCAACCGGCACCTTACAAGATGGGTATTTTAAATATTTTGCTAGGAGTACTTACCAAATACTGCGGAGGTCATGGCGTTCACTTGACGCTTTAACCCAGAAAGCTCTTCTGCCACCGGTTTAAGCACAGATTCGGCGTCTTCAGCCCGTTTTAGCAATATCCCCTTTTCAGTGTCCCAGTTGGCACGTTCCGTCTTGAATTCTTCTTTCAGTCATTCTATGGAAGTTAAAGCGGCTTGAAGTTCATCCTTGGCTTTGGAAGATTCTTCTTGGTGAGATTTGATACTTTCTTGAAGATCAGCAATCTGCGTCCGTTGATGGTTTATGTCAGCCTACCAAAATCAAGAGGAGCATTTCAATATTTTATCAAAAGTCCCAAGGATTCATACAAGTTTCAATCCTGGCACTTGGGGGCTAATGCGGATTAGTTCTTTCTTACTGCTTATTCAAAGTCCCAAGGATTCATACAAGTTTCAATCCTGACACTTGGGGGCTAATGCGGATTAACTCTTTCTTACTGCTTATTCAAAGTCCCAAGGATTCATACAAGTTTCAATCTTGGCACTTGGGGGCTAATGTGTGTTTGTTCAAAAAACTTCAAAGTGAACAATGTGCAGTTTGGAAATTCAAAGTCCCGGTTTTGTTTTTACAAATTAAACCGACCCTTGGGGGCTACAGGATACAAGGCAGTTTAAATACAAAGATAAGGAGGAAAATGTTTACCTCATAACGTTCCTTCATCAGATTTACCAAGTCTGCCTCATTGTCTCGACTTGTGTAAAGCCGGTTCAAGAATCCGGAATGAAGATCCTGGGCAGAAAGATTAGCATATTTTGACATATCAATTTCTGTCTTCCTCTTGCCCATTGAAATAAACTCATCCTTGGCAGTATGTTTTGCCAAGACAACTGGATCACCCGGAGCGGTATAAGCAGTGCCAGTAACAATAACGTCATTGTCTTTGGCTGGGCTTGGCGGATTAGCACTTGACTTCAGTGGATCAGCAGCTGGACTTGCATGTATAGCATGTGGACTTGAGGTATCTTCATGTATGGCCGGATCAGCTTCCGGCGGATTAGCATTGATAGTTGGCTCTGGCGGGATAAAATCACCCATGAGATTGTCAAGATTTTTATCAAGATCCTCAGGAGCTTTCTCCGGTTCAACTTCACCGGTAGGGGCACTGGTCTTGGCATTTTTACTCAAACGAGCTTGAGCACTAATATTAAAACAAAGATTAGCATGGTCAACTAAGTTATGAAAGAGAAGGGAAGATTACACACTTACCCAGGGACGGTTTTCAGTGGAGGCAGCTAAGTGGTTGATGAACCGCCAGACGAATTAGAAGATGCCTGATAATTTGAATCAGATGAATTGAGAGGGCATCAGAAGAAACCTTTTAAAAGATAACGTTTTTCAGGAGAATAAGCAACCTCTGGACGACGTTTCCGGTTTGGGGTATGAGGTAAACCGGAAGAGGTGGCCTGTTGACCACTGTGCCGGGTTGTGCGATGCCCTTCGATTTGCTGTGTCTTCAAAGAAAGTTTTTGATCCAAATGAGCAACAGGGTGAGAGCATTTCACTTTCCGAACTGCACAACGAAATCGTTGAACCGACACAAGTTCTGAGTCAGAAGAAAGACAAATTACCTCAACATGATCTGCATGGCTGGCCTCCGCATCATCCTGGGAGTAATCATTATCAGTAAAATATATGGACAGAAGTCAAGGGAGTCAAATTTTACCTCTTTAACCGAGTCATCGACATCTTCTGGTGGTTCCGAAGACTCAACAGTTTTCTTTTTGGCAGCTTTTTTGATGACCTTGGTCTTACCACGAGGAGCCTTAGCTACTTTGTCTTGAGTTTTCTTTTTCCAAAAAGAGCTACTGGCCTATGGGATTGCACAAAAGGATTATTATAGTAGTGTCAAAGCGGAGAAAGTTCAGGAAAAGTACAAGGTTAAAATATTTACCCCTGGCGGTTTGTTGGAGGCGTAAAAAGGACGCAGACCAATTTGAGTACATATGGCGAGCGGTTCGTCGAGTATTTTCTTTACACTTTCACTGATTTCATCATCTGATAGTTCTATTGAATTAAACCATTGAGGATCATTGGTGTTGCTGGTGTATTCAAACATCAATCCGGGCCGGCAGCTTAAAGGGAGAATGCACCATGAAATCCAGCAACGGACGAGATCAACACCAGTTAAACCGTTGGCAAGGAGAGCCCGGAGTTTGGCGAGTTGAGATGCATAAGCCTATCGGTCTTTGACAGGCAATCTCTGAGGTAAAGGGTGATTATTGCTGAGCCAGTGCGGACGGTAGCCCGGTAAAGGATTCTCTTCAGTAGGAGCAGTATTCTGACAGTAGAACCAAGTGTGGTTCCAGTCTTTGGGATGGCTGTGAAGTTTGGCATGAGGAAAGTCAACCTCTTTCCTCTTTTGAATCGACACACTGCCAAGTTCAGTATTAGGTCCATCAGAAAATTCTGTCCGGCGGTTTAAGTGAAAGAGATCTAGAAAGAGATCGACAGTTCGTTCTTCTTGCAGATAAACCTCACAGAATACTTGGAAATTGCATATGTTGGACACAGAATTTGGTCCAATATCTTGAGGATGAAGTTGGAGCCTAGCAAGAACATCCCGGAAATTTTTTGATCCGGGAGGACTGAAACCTCGAGCTAAATGTTGCAAGAATACAATCACTTCTCCATCTTGAGGTTCAGGGGGCACTCAGGGCCAGGAACTCGCCAACGGAGGACATTTTTTGAGGCTAAAGCGCCGGTGGTGACATATTCATTGATTTGCGTTTCTGTGATCCGAGACGGAGCCCAGTTGTAAGCAGCAAATTGCTTCTTCATTTTACAAAGTCTGTAAAAGGAAAATGGACGGTTTACGATTGGCGGTTCGTATGTGTTTATCAAATGTTAAACCGACAATTCAAGGTATACGTATGAAGTGAACCGGGCATGGCTGTTCAAAGTCTAGATGGCGGTTTAAGAGAGGGCTAATGACATACGACGGATTATCAACACTAAAGGATAAACCGCCTTTTTGAGGCAGAACCCAAGATGAAAATTTGTTAAGTGTGGAACAAACAGGTTTCACAAGCTACAATTATTATTTTGGATCAAAATGGTTGCTCTGGAGGGAAAAATTTCTAGACCTAAAACAGTATAGAGAAGTTCATACACTCGAAGAGGGCTTCCAAACAATGGAAATGAGATCTATTTTATGCAAAATAAGCACAAACAATTGCCGCAGCAGTTCTACGTTGTTTTTACGATCTAAACAGGGCATTGGAGGTGAAAACTAACAAGGGTTTGCATCGGGTGGCGATGATCGCCGACGAACTCAACAAAGTTCCAATGCAGATCTGAGAAGGAGAAGGAGAAGAACTCACGGATGTGGACGAGCTGCGGAGGTTCGCCGTTGATTTCTGGTCAGAATCAGGTCGATGCAGCGGCCTGAGTCGGTGCGGACTGGAAGATCAACAACGGTGGTGGCGGCGATACTTGAGGTCTTTGGGTCGCGAGGAGGAAGACGATGCGGTTTGGAAAGGGGGAAAATGGAAGGCGCCCTGGTCTTATTTATAAGGAAGTGGGATAAAACAGCAGGCGCAAAAATCAAGGAATCGGAAGCGGAAAAATAGGATGCAGCTGTCACCTCGATCTTCGGGAGTTAATTAAAGAGAAGGGAATCTTTATAAAAACTTTTTATATAGGGATGACGTCACAATGATTTATTACAGTAACAGAAGATGACGTCATGGCGATTCACCAAAGTTCACAGGGAGAAGACGATATGGTGGTTTACGAGAATTGCCAAAAATTCAAGGATTGAAGATTGACATGAACAGGTTCAAACCAATTTGGGGCCTAATATTGAGGATATAACTACTGAGGGTAAACCGCCAACGAGGGGCCGGTTCACCTTCAGTTATACTGAAGCCTAAGGAAACCCGGAAGATGGCGCTTTACAGATGAAGCTTAGAGGCCCAGAGCCCGCAGGCGATTTAGGGCCCGTGATAGTAAACCGCCATGATTGTATAAACTTGCATTGTAAGATAAGAAAGAAGAGACCGAGGCGGACACTTATATGAGCCAGCCTCAGGACTCTGTAAACCAGCCAGGGTCCTCCTGAGTATATAAAGGGGTGACCCGGCGGCGGTTCAGGGACGGAAAACAACAACTCGAAGCCAGACAAAGCGGATTTGCTCCCTGGCCTTCGAAACCCCAGCAATACCAATCACAACTAGACGTAGGCTTTACCTTCATCGAAGGGGGCGAACTAGTATAAAACTCTCGTGTCCCCTTGTCCGGTTTAACCCTTTCAAGCTAACCCGTAGTGATGGCTGCACGACTAAGTCCTTTCATGAGGACATCTGCCGTGACAATTCCACGAGAGTATCCGAAACATCCGCATCCGAACCAAAATGGAAATGGAAATTATCCGTATCCGAATTTATTAAACAAATAAAAAATAAAATATGGTACGAGATTTTGAGACGAATATGGATATGGAAGTGGATATATCCGTATCCGAATAAGATTATGGGAGGTAATTTTCAAAATTCTAGACCCAATATTCCAATTATCCAACATAAAAGCCAAATAAGTGGTCAAATTTTACTCTTTATATGATTAAACTTATAAATTATTGTGCATTACAATAGTATTTATTCATAAACCTATTTATCATTGACTTATTGTATGTCACAAGTTGATTATTTCAGGTCGCATAGCTATCGACTAATTTACTTAAGCAATATGTTGATATTATTCGTATCCGTTCCGAACCAAGAAAATATCCGTTACGTATCCGTATTTGAATAATATCCGATCCGCATCCGTATCCGATAACATCCATATTCGGATTCGTATTCGTTTTGAAAATATGAAAATGGAAGTGGCAAGAGCACTATCCGATCCACATCCGATCCGTTTCCACCCCTATCCTCGATAATATTGTAGTGGTGCTTAGGTGAAGCCCTGCGACAGTAGAACATCAAGATCGTCACCACACCGTCGTGCTGACGGAACTCTTCCCCAACATTCTGCTGGATCGGAGTCCGGGGATCGTCATCGAGATAAATGTGTGCTAGAACTCGAAGGTGCCGTAGTTTCGATGCTTGATCGGTCGGGCCGTGAAGACGTACGACTACATCAACCGCATTGTGCTAACGCTTCCGCTTTCGATCTACGAGGGTACGTGGACAACACTCTTCCCTCTCGTTGCTATGCATCACCATGATCTTGCGTGTGCGTAGGAAAAGTTATGAAATTACTACGTTCCCCAACATATTTTTCTTCTGAATTTTATCCTCGAGTCAAGATAGGATAGTTGAAGCACATTGTGGGGCTTTTTATTGTATAACTGAATTTGGTGTACATGTGAATAAAAGCTCCTAATATATGAAGCTCCTTATAATTTGGTGTCGACACTTGTGATAAAAAAGATTCTTTATCAGTCAAGAATACATCCTACAAGCATGTATGCCTATATGCTGATTTACAAGCTCACATGCACATCCATTTTTGAAAATAGTTTGCCTATCCTGAAACATAGAACTTGTGTGTTGTTGTTTTCCATTATATTAACAAAAACATACCACTTCTTCAGTACCACAAATTAGATTCAAGCAATAGTCTTGTAAATTTTCCATGAATGGGTGGATCCTAAAGTGCAGCCATATTTGGCAAAGGATCATGTACAAGCCTGCCTCAAGGACCCTAACAATGGCATGTCTTTGTTTATCACTTTATTCAACAAACAAGCAAGCAACAATACACACAGTAGATTGTATTCTTGGCTGCTAAAAAATCTCTTTTATCACAAGAGTCGACACCAACAAATATAGACTACAAGGACGAGCAGTGCAACAAGAAACAATCAGGATTTGCAAGCTGAAAATATGGCAGCCCATCCATTGGAACCTCCTCTACCCACACCTCCTCCACTAATGGTGAGTACAACTTGTTGCAAACAATAGTTTGCCACTAATTTAATTCCTTTCACTAGTATGTACAGGAGCAGATTTAACACGCACATGTCTTTCTTCAGAAGCACACGGCCAAGTTTCAGTAAAGAATAGATAAATAGCATCAATCCTTTGTATTCTCCACTTCCAAAAAATCTCTTTTGCTCAATACCAGGAACTTCTATTCACAGTGTACATTAAATTATTTTACACAACAACATCTCAAATCACTGGCAAGATGTGCCAACTACAAAAAATAGCAACTCAAATCACTGACAAGATGAGCAAACTACAGAATTTTGTACAAACTACAAAGTTTCTTCCTTTGGCACATTTATCCTTGGTCATCACTGGCAACATCAGCAGCTCAAATCATTGGCAAGATGTACCCCTTGGTCATCACTGTTGGGGTTGTCTTCTTTGCAGACTCAGGTCAGTCCAGCCGCATGTGCCAAGATGCAGCCTACAGGTGTGGACGGCGGGCGAGCTGGACGGTGGTCATGGACGGAGCGCCGGCATACAGAGACGTAACGAGAAGACGAGCTGCGCCAAAAGATGACCTGCCGGCGCTGAGGAACACGGTCATGGACGGCGGGGGATAGGACCGGGGGCGGCGGCCACGACTGCGGCCGTGGCGGGCGAACACGAGAAGCGCCTCAAGGGCAAGCTTCTGGGGGCTGAGGAACGCCGGGGAGAGCAGCCGAGGTAGCGAGGGCGAAGGCAGCGGGGGCTGCCGCGGCGAGCGAGCGGAAGAAGATAAGGGGAATTGGGTTTTCTTAGCGGAATTCGGGATTCTGTTAGCGAAACAGAGGATAAATGGCCTACGCGCTTTAAGATTCGCCTTTGCCAGGTGTCCTCATCTCGAGAGGGTCTCACGACCTGGGCGTACGACCCAGGTCACATAGGATTTTCTTTCGTCCGAATTGGGGTGGGGATAAGATAACAGCCATTTCATGAGACTGAGATAAAAAAAGATCCAAACGGCCCATCCCGAACATAATTTTTTGGGAAGCGCTAAATTTCGGCACTTTCGGCCGCACATGTCCAGCCCCCTCACTTTGCAATTTCCTATATCAAACACGCGACTTGGTGTAGACATTTCCACCACTCCCTTCACCCCGCCCCCTTCCCCTCGGCGCGCTGCCACTGATCTCCCCAGCCCTGCCAAATCTCGCCTCACTATGCCCCCAATCGACGACATGGAATACCGGCAGCTGCCGGCCGGCAAATTTCATGTGTTGCCTCCCCCATTGGTGTCGCCTCATCCTCCGCGCCTCCCGCGGCCATCTTCCCCACCGTCGCGCCAACTCCTTTCACAGCCAGCGTGAAGCAGAAGCGGCAAGGGAACCACATCGTCCATGGAGCCGTGCTCACCGCCGTGTCAACTTATTTTGCAGCGCTCCCTCCCGTCTCGGCCGCCGGCTCAAGGACGGGCGCGTCCTCCACCTCCTCCAGCAGACGGAGGAAGTCGCCAGCCAAGGGGCCGAGGAAGAAGGGGGTGGCGGCTCAAGGACGGGCGCCTCCACCCAATCCAGCGGCCCATGTGCCCCGCGATCCCATCAACTCCACCGGTATCCACAGCGTGTTTGTGGAAACACCGGCGAGGTAAAAAAATCCCTTTGTTCCGGTGAACTTAGGTTCATTTGCCGAGGTCATTGGATTCTGTAGCTATAATGTTTGTACATCGTATGCAGAATTGTTGGAGGAGAACCAGATGAACATAATGAGTGCTCCATGATACATCCATTTTGCATCATGTTTTTCTACTGTTATTTACTTTGTTTTAAGATTATATTTCACTTTTAGGTGTTATTCTAATGGCTTTCCTCTCTTAAATTGCAAGTTTTATCACAAGAGGGAGATTATCGGCAACTGGAATTTTGGATCTAAAAAGAGCTACAACAGAGATAGCTATTCTCCGAAGCTCCAAATGAACTGAAAAAATACGGAGATTTATTTTGAAATATATGAAAAATACTGGAAGAAGAATCATCAAGAGGGGACCCACCAGTGAGCCACAAGCTCAGGTTGCGCGCCACTTGAGCTTGTGGGCCCACCAACAGGCCTCTATGACCCATCTTCTCCTATATGAAGCCATTTGCCCTAGAAAAAAAATGAGAAGAAGGCTTTCGGGAGAAGTGCCGCTGTCTGGAGGCGGAACCTGGGTAGGAGCACTTCTGCTCTCCAGTGGAGCAATTCCGCCGGGGATACTTCCCTCTGGAGGGGAAATTGAAGCTATCGTCATCACCAACGTTCCTCTCATCATGGGAGGACTCATCTCTATCAACATCTCACCAGCATCATCTCATCTCCAAACCCTAGTTCATCTCTTGTATTCAATCTTTGTCAAAAAACCCATATTGGTACATGTGGGTTACTAGTAGTGTTGATTACATCTTGTGGTTAATGCTAGTTGGTTTACTTGGTGGAAGATTATATGCTCAGATTGTTAATCATATATTTATGTCCTTTGATCATGAACATGAATATGATTTGTGAGTAGTTCAGTTTGTTTTTGAGGACATGGGAGAAGTCTTGTTATAAGTAATCATGTGAAGTTGGTTTTCGGCCAATATTTTGATGATGTGTTATGTTGTTCTTCCTCTAGTGGTGTCGTGTGAACATCGACTACACGACACATTACCATGCTTGGGCCTAGGGGAAGGCATTTTGGATTAGTAAGTGGATGATGGGTTGCGAGAGTGATAAAAGTTTAAACCCTAGTTTATGCACTATTCCGTAAGGGGGTTATTTGGACCATGTGTTTCATGTTATGGTTAGATTTATCTTAATTTTCCTTTCATAGTTGTGGATGCTTGCAAGGGGGTAATCATAAGTGGGTTGCTTATTGAAGTAAGAACTCACCCTAGCACCAGTCCACCCACATAATAATTTATCAAAGTAGTGAACGCGAATTAACGAATGGTGATGAAGTTAACTAGACGAGATTCACATGTGTCCTCGAGAATGCTTTGCTCATTATAAGAAGTATTTCTAGCTTGTCCTTTGCAACAAAAGGAGTGGGACACCTTGCCACACCTTGTAACTTTGGTTATTTGTTACTTGCTATCAAATATCTTGTTATCAAACTATTTGTTAATACTTTACAACACTTGTAGAGAATACCTTGCTAAAATTGCCTATCATATCCTTCTGCTTCTTGTTGGGTTCGACACTTTTACTTATTGAAAGGACTACGATTGATCCCATATACTTGTGGGTCATCACTCCATTTAACGCATTCAATCAGTCATGTAAGTCAGAGCGAAGCTGGGGCGGAAGAGGGGGTGACCACATGATTATGTTGAAGAGTTTGAGGTGGATGAGTTTGATGCTAGCCAAGCAAAATTTGGACAACGAACCAGAAATTACACAGATATGGAGGATCTTTGTTTGATTAGAGAATGGAAAAGTGTGTCACTTGATGGGGTGACTGGCAAAGATCAAACCGGCAAAAAATAGTCACCACATCAAGGACAATTATCATATGCTCATGACGAACCCACCCGGCCATTCATTGAAATCACTCCAAGGCCGGTGATATATGATCAAGAAAACACGTGGACGTTGGAGTCTTGTTTGGAGCAAGTGGGGAATGCACCTACAAGTGGTTCCATGAATGACGACTATGTGAGTTTGTTGTCTTTTTTATACATGTGTGATCTTGTTTCCGTTGATCACGATTTGAGCTCACACTTGACTCTATTCCAAACATAGGTTTGCATTGCGCATGTTCAAGCAAAGCCTGGTTTCCAAAGTCAAGCCATTTGTGCTCCAACATTGTCGGGACTTGCTTCAAGGAAGTGAGAAATGGGGGTTGTGTTGGGAATATGCCCTAGAGGCAATATTTTTTGTGTTATTATATTTCCATATTCATAGTTAAGAGTTGATATTCTATGCTATAACTGCCATGATCCTTGAATATGTGATTCAGTGGAAAACTCATATGCACATGTGAATGATAAACGGTAAATAAAAGGTTCCTAGTCTCTCTTCTAAGACTAGCTCAAGTGTTGTTGGTGATCAAGTTTTCCGGATCTTGGGATATCATTAAGTGTAACAATAGTCCTAAAACAACATTAAGATTATGACGTTGGATGAACGGTCATTTTGAATCGACCCAATCTTGTTTGTTATAAATTGAGTTAATATCGTCTACATTCAATTGTAATAACATGGAGTGTTAACGTGTGATACTGCTCCTTAGACCATGAGAGTATCATGGCCACTTCTTACTATACGATGGGCTTTGGGGTTGCTGAAATTGTCCCCTGTAACATAGTGATCATAACAACAACTTAGAGGTTCATCGAAAAGTTTGGCAAGTGACCGGATAGCTGGATTGTGGGATTTGCTTCTCTGACGATGGAGAGATATTAGTAGGGTCCTCACGGTGTGACAACATCAATCATCGTCTGGCCAGACACACGTGACTTCATCACGGGGATGCCGGAATACAATAACAACAAAGAAGAACAAAACCGGTAACGCGAATTTCGATTTAGTGAACATGGTGATGACTCAGGAGGATACTGATGCATCCCAATTTTTGTGAAGTATCGCAAAGCAAAGGTAATATCACATGATAACAAAAGGTTCACTCGAATATCATTCGTGTATTCACAGGGACAAATATGGTCGTCCACGGTCCCGCTGTCGGTCATTGAACGAATGGTTTCGTCCATGTCTGTGAGTTACCGAACCTATGGGGTCACAAGTTTAAGGAAATCACGATCTGCTGAGTGTTAGTAGGACGGGAGTCATGAGAGTATATTTTTGGAATTATTTCATGAATATTCGGAATAGTTTCGAGAGAATCCCGAAGCGTTTCAAGGTCACCGAAAGGGTTTCGGTGAGTATCGGGTAAAACCGGGTATTACCGATAAATTATATATATGTGGAAAAAGTTTGCAGAGATGTTATATATATAATGGTGTAGAAGTATTTAGAACATTTTATATTTAATTTAAATATCAACGGCCTAAAAAGGCCAAGAGATGGAAGGCAACTTGGGCCAAAAAGGCCCAAGTGGGAAAGTGCCTCCCTTCCCTAAGGAAGGGGGCTGAATTGGAGTGGGGGAGGACACCAACTCCTCCTCCCTTGGCCGGCTAACGAGGAGGGATTTTCACTCCCCTTGTGGCGCCCCTCCTCTCCCCTCTAACCTATATATATATACTAGAGGATTTCCACCCTTTGGAGATACAAGTTTTGGACCCTCCTCTAGTTCTTCTAGTTATAGTTGGTCCTAGTTGACTAATTAGAGCTAGGCTAATCCTCTTGTCCTCATAATTAGAAGCCCTTTTTGGTTCTAATCTCCTTCCTCTAATTCTTCAGCGACAATTAGCTCTAGACGACAAAGCGCTGCCGGATCATGAAGGCTGCATGCTTGCAAAAAAGTAGAGAAGTCGTGCTTTCGGTCTTCAGTTCGAGGGACTATTCGTGGGCAGTGGGATCGTTCATCGATGGTTCGAGGGACTCCAAGAACCATCTACACCGACACGTTCTTCTTCCACTGCAACTTGGTGATGGTAACGATCGTGATCCCAACCCGTTATGCATCTTCATATTGATCTTGGGTGATCGTAGGCGTGATTTTTTTGTTTTCTACTATGTTTCCCAACAGTGGCATCATGAGCAATTTTATGAGTAGATGCAGGTTGCGCTCTAGATCACTGATACGTCTCCAACGGATTTACAATTTTTGATTGTTCCATGCTGTTATATTATCAATCTTGGATGTTTTATAATCATTTTATATCATTTTTTGGTACTAACCTATTGACATAGTGCCAAGTGCCAGTTGCTGTTTTCTGCATGTTTTTTACATTGTAGGAAATCAATAACAAACAGAGTCCAAATGAAACGAAACTTTACGGAGATTTTTTATGGACCAGAAGACACCCAATGGGCCAAGGCAGTGCCTGGGGGTGCTTCGAGGGGAGCACAATGAAGGAAATATGCCCTAGAGGCAATAATAAAGTTATTATTTATTTCCTTATATCATGATAAAAGTTTATAATTCATGCTAGAATTGTATTAACCGGAAACATAATACATGTGTGAATACATAGACAAACAGAGTGTCACTAGTATGCCTCTACTTGACTAGCTCGTTAATCAAAGATGGTTATGTTTCCTAACCATGGACAAAGAGCTGTTATTTGATTAACATGATCACATCATTAGTTGAATGATCTGATTGACATGACCCATTCCATTAGCTTAGCACCCGATTGTTTAGTATGTTGCTATTGCTTTCTTCATGACTTATACATGTTCCTATGACTATGAGATTATGGAACTCCCGTTTGCCAGAGGAACACTTTGTGTGCTACCAAACGTCACAACGTAACTGGGTGATTATAAAGGAGCTCTACAGGTGTCTCCAAAGGTACATGTTGGGTTGGCGTATTTCGAGATTAGGATTTGTCCCTCCGATTGTTGGGGAGGTATCTCTGGGCCCTCTCGGTAATGCACATCACTTAAGACTTGCAAGCATTGCAACTAATGAGTTAGTTGCAGGATGATGTATTACAGAACGAGTAAAGAGACTTGCCGGTAACGAGATTGAACTAGGTATAGGATACCGATGATCGAATCTCGGGCAAGTAACATACCGATGACAAAGGGAACAATGTATGATGTTATGCGGTCTGACCGATAAAAGATCTTCGTAGAATATGTAGGAGCCAATATGAGCATCCAGGTTCCGCTATTGGTTATTGACCGGAGACGTGTCTCGGTCATGTCTACATTGTTCTCAAACCCGTAGGGTCCGCACGCTTAAGGTTACGATGACAGTTATATTATGAGTTTATGCATTTTGATGTACCGAAGGTTGTTCGGAGTCCCGGATGTGATCACGGACATGACGAGGAGTCTTGAAATGGTCGAGACATAAAGATTGATATATTGGAAGCCTATGTTTGGATATCGGAAGTGTTCCGGGTGAAATCGGGATTTTACCGGAGTATCGGGAGGTTACCGGACCCCCCCCGGGAGGTATATGGGCCTTCGTGGGCCTTAGTGGAAGAGAGGAGAGGTGGCCAGAGATGGGCCGCGCGCCCCTCCCCCCTTGGTCCGAATTGGACAAGGAGAGGGGGCCGGCCCCCCTTCCTCCTCTCTCTCCTCTTCCCCCCTCCACGAATCCTATTCCAACTAGGAAAGGGGGGGAGTCCTACTCCCAGAAGGAGTAGGACTCCTCCTGGCACGCCACACCTTGGCCGGCCGGCCCCCCTCCTTTGAACCTTTATATACGAGGCAGGGGCACCCCTAGAGACAAGTTGATCCACGTGATCATATTCTTAGCCGTGTGCGGTGCCCCCTTCCACCATAGTCCTCGATAATATTGTAGCGGTGCTTAGGCGAAGCCCTGCGACGGTAGTACATCAAGATCGTCACCACGCCGTCGTGCTGACGGAACTCTTCCCCGACACTTTGCTGGATCGGAGTCCGGGGATCGTCATTGAGCTGAACGTGTGCTAGAACTCGGAGGTGCCGTAGTTTCGGTGCTTGATCGGTCGGGCCGTGGAGACGTACGACTACATCAACCAAACGCTTCCGTTGTCGATCTACAAGGGTACGTAGATCATACTCTCCCCTCCCGTTGCTATGCATCACCATGATCTTGCGCGAGCGTAGGAATTTTTTTGAAATTACTACGAAACCCAACAGTGGCATCCGAGCCTAGGTTTTATATGTTGATGTTATATGTACGAGTAGAACACAAGTGAGTTGTGGGCGATATAAGTCATACTGCTTACCAGCATGTCATACTTTGGTTCGGCGGTATTGTTGGACGAAGCGGCCCGGACCAACATTACGCGTACGCTTACGCGAGACCGGATCTCCCGACGTGCTTTGCACATAGGTGGCTTGCGGGTGACAGTTTCTCCAACTTTAGTTGAACTGAGTGTGGCTATGCCCGGTCCTTGCGAAGGTTAAAACAGCACCAACTTGACAAACTATCGTTGTGGTTTTGATGCGTAGGTAAGATTGGTTCTTGCTTAAGCCCGTAGCAGCCACGTAAAACATGCAACAACAAAGTAGAGGACGTCTAACTTGTTTTTGCAGGGCATGTTGTGATGTGATATGGTCAAGACATGATGCTAAATTTTATTGTATGGGATGATCATGTTTTGTAACCGAGTTATCGGCAACTGGCAGGAGCCATATGGTTGTCGCTTTATTGTATGCAATGCAATCGCGCTGTAATGCTTTACTAAGCAGTAGCGATAGTCGTGGAAGCATAAGATTGGCGAGACGACAACGATGCTACGATGGAGATCAAGGTGTCGCGCCGGTGACGATGGTGATCATGACAGTGCTTCGGAGATGGAGATCACAAGCACAAGATGATGATGGCCATATCATATCACTTATATTGATTGCATGTGATGTTTATCTTTTATGCATCTTATCTTGCTGTGATCGACGGTAGCATTATAAGATGATCTCTCACTAAATTATCAAGAAGTGTTCTCCCTGAGTATGCACCGTTGCGAAAGTTCTTCGTGCTGAGACACCACGTGATGATCGGGTGTGATAGGCTCTACATTCAAATACAACGGGTGCAAAATAGTTGCACACGCGGAATACTCAGGTTATACTTGACGAGCCAAGCGTATACAGATATGGCCTCGGAACACGGAGACCGAAAGGTCGAGCGTGAATCATATAGTAGATATGATCAACATAGTGATGTTCACCAATGAAACTACTCCATCTCACGTGATGATCGGACATGGTTTAGTTGATTTGGATCACGTAATCACTTAGATGATTAGAGGGATGTCTATCTAAGTGGGAGTTCTTTAAGTAATATGATTAACTGAACGTAAATTTATCATGAACTTAGTACCTCATAGTATCTTGCTTGTTTACGTATGATTGTAGATAAATGGCCCGTGCTGTTGTTCCGTTGAATTTTAATGCGTTCCTTGAGAAAGCAAAGTTGAAAGATGATGGTAGCAATTACACGGACTGGGTCCGTAACTTGAGGATTATCCTCATTGCTGCACAGAAGAATTACGTCCTGGAAGCACCGCTGGGTGCCAGGCCTGCTGCTGGAGCAACACCAGACGTTGTGAACGCCTGGCAGAGCAAAGCTGATGACTACTCGATAGTTCAGTGTGCCATGCTTTACGGCTTAGAACCGGGACTTCAACGACGTTTTGAACGTCATGGAGCATATGAGATGTTCCAGGAGTTGAAGTTAATATTTCAAGCAAATGCCCGGATTGAGAGATATGAAGTCTCCAATAAGTTCTATAGCTGCAAAATGGAGGAGAACAGTTCTGTCAGTGAGCATATACTCAAAATGTCTGGGTATAATAATCACTTGATTCAAATGGGAGTTAATCTTCCAGATGATTGCGTCATTGACAGAATTCTCCAATCACTGCCACCAAGCTACAAGAGCTTCGTGATGAACTATAATATGCAAGGGATGAATAAGACTATTCTCGAGCTCTTCGCAATGCTGAAAGCTGCGGAGGTAGAAATCAAAAAGGAGCATCAAGTGTTGATGGTCAACAAGACCACTAGTTTCAAGAAAAAGGGCAAAGGGAAGAAGAAGGGGAACTTCAAGAAGAACAGCAAGCAAGTTGCTGCTCAAGAGAAGAAACCCAAGTCTGGACCTAAGCCTGAAACTGAGTGCTTCTACTGCAAGCAGACTGGTCACTGGAAGCGGAACTGCCCCAAGTATTTGGCGGATAAGAAGGATGGCAAGGTGAACAGAGGTATATGTGATATACATGTTATTGATGTGTACCTTACTAATGCTCGCAGTAGCACCTGGGTATTTGATACTGGTTCTGTTGCTAATATTTGCAACTCGAAACAAGGACTATAGATTAAGCGAAGATTGGCTAAGGACGAAGTGACGATGCGCGTGGGAAACGGTTCCAAAGTCGATGTGATCGCGGTCGGCATGCTACCTCTACATCTACCTTCGGGATTAATATTAGACCTAAATAATTGTTATTTGGTGCCAGCGTTAAGCATGAACATTATATCTGGATCTTGTTTGATGCGAGACAGTTATTCATTTAAATCAGAGAATAATGGTTGTTCTATTTATATGAGTAATATCTTTTATGGTCATGCACCCCTGAAGAGTGGTCTATTCTTATTGAATCTCGATAGTAGTAACACACATATTCATAATGTTGAAACCAAAAGATGCAGAGTTGATAATGATAGTGCAACTTATTTGTGGCACTGCCGGTTAGGTCATATCGGTGTAAAGCGCATGAAGAAACTCCATACTGATGGACTTTTGGAACCACTTGATTATGAATCACTTGGTACTTGCGAACCGTGCCTCATGGGCAAGATGACTAAAACGCCGTTCTCCGGTACTATGGAGAGAGCAACAGATTTGTTGGGAATCATACATACAGATGTATGTGGTCCGATGAATATTGAGGCTCGTGGCGGATATCGTTATTTTCTCACCTTCACAGATGATTTAAGCAGATATGGGTATATCTACTTAATGAAACATAAGTCTGAAACGTTTGAAAAGTTCAAAGAATTTCAGAGTGAAGTTGAAAATCATTGTAACAAGAAAATAAAGTTTCTACGATCTGATCATGGAGGAGAATATTTGAGTTACGAGTTTGGTGTACATTTGAAACAATGCAGAATAGTTTCGCAACTCACGCCACCCGGAACACCACAACGTAATGGTGTGTCCGAACGTCGTAATCGTACTTTACTAGATATGGTGCGATCTATGATGTCTCTTACTGATTTACCTCTATCGTTTTGGGGTTATGCTTTGGAGACGGCCGCATTCACGTTAAATAGGGCACCATCAAAATCCGTTGAGACGACGCCTTATGAACTATGGTTTGGCAAGAAACCAAAGTTGTCATTTCTAAAAGTTTGGGGCTGCGATGCTTATGTGAAAAAGTTTCAACCTGATAAGCTCGAACCCAAATCGGAGAAATGTGTCTTCATAGGATATCCAAAGGAGACTATTGGATACACCTTCTATCACAGATCCGAAGGCAAGACTTTTGTTGCTAAGTTCGGAAACTTTCTGGAGAAGGAGTTTCTCTCGAAAGAAGTGAGTGGGAGGAAAGTAGAACTTGACGAGGTAACTGTACCTGCTCCCTTATTGGAAAGTAGTGCATCACAGAAAACTATTTCTGTGACACCTACACCAATTAGTGAGGAAGCTAATGATAATGATCATGAAACTTCAGAACAAGATACTACGGAACCTCGTAGATCAACCAGAGTGAGATCCGCACCAGAGTGGTACGGTAATCCTGTTCTGGAAGTCATGCTACTAGATCATGATGAACCTACGAACTATGAAGAAGCGATGGTGAGCCCAGATTTCGCAAAATGGCTTGAAGCCATGAAATCTGAGATGGGATCCATGTATGAGAACAAAGTATGGACTTTGGTTGACTTGCCCAATGATCGGCAAGCAATTGAGAATAAATGGATCTTCAAGAAGAAGACTGACACCAACGATAATATTACTGTCTACAAAGCTCGACTTGTTGCAAAAGGGTTTCGGCAAGTTCAAGGGATTGACTACGATGAGACCTTCTCACCTATAGCGATGCTTAAGTCTGTCCGAATCATGTTAGCAATTGCCGCATTTTATGATTATGAAATTTGGCAGATGGATGTCAAAACTTCATTCCTGAATGGATTTCTGGAAGAAGAGTTGTATATGATACAACCGGAAGGTTTTGTCGATCCAAAGGGAGCTAACAAAGTGTGCAAGCTCCAGCGATCCATTTATGGACTGGTGCAAGCCTCTCGGAGTTGGAATAAACGCTTTGATAGTGTGATCAAAGCATTTGGTTTTATACAGACTTTTGGAGAAGCCTGTATTTACAAGAAAGTGAGTGGGAGCTCTGTAGCATTTCTGATATTACATGTGGATGACATATTACTGATTGGAAATGATATAGAATTTCTGGATAGCATAAAGGGATACTTGAATAAGAGTTTTTCAATGAAAGACCTCGGTGAAGCTGCTTACATATTAGGCATAAAGATCTATAGAGATAGATCAAGACGTTTAATTGGACTTTCACAAAGCACATACCTTGACAAGATTTTGAAGAAGTTCAAAATGGATTAAGCAAAGAAAGGGTTCTTGCCTGTGTTACAAGGTGTGAAGTTGAGTCGGACTCAATGCCCGACCACTGCAGAAGATAGAGAGAAGATGAAAGATGTTCCCTATGCTTCAGCCATAGGCTCTATCATGTATGCAATGCTATGTACCAGACCTGATGTGTGCCTTGCTATAAGTCTAGCAGGGAGGTACCAAAGTAATCCAGGAGTGGGTCACTGGACAGCGGTCAAGAACATCCTGAAGTACCTGAAAAGGACTAAGGATATGTTTCTCGTATATGGAGGTGACAAAGAGCTCATCGTAAATGGTTACATTGATGCAAGCTTTGACACTGATCCGAACGATTCTAAATCGCAAACCGGATACGTGTTTACATTAAACAGTGGAGCTGTCAGTTGGTGCAGTTCTAAACAGAGCGTCGTGGTGGGATCTACGTGTGAAGCGGAATTCATAGCTGCTTCGGAAGCAGCGAATGAAGGAGTCTGGATGAAGGAGTTCATATCCGATCTAGGTGTCATACCTAGTGCATCGGGTCCAATGAAAATCTTTTGTGACAATACTGGTGCAATTGCCTTGGCGAAGGAATCTAGATTTCACAAGAGAACCAAGCACATCAAGAGACGCTTCAATTCGATCCGGGATCTAGTCCAGGTGGGAGACATAGAGATTTGCAAGATACATACGGATCTGAATGTTGCAGACCCGTTGACTAAGCCTCTTCCACGAGCAAAACATGATCAGCACCAAGGCTCCATGGGTGTTAGAATCATTACTGTGTAATCTAGATTATTGACTCTAGTGCAAGTGGGAGACTGAAGGAAATATGCCCTAGAGGCAATAATAAAGTTATTACTTATTTCCTTATATCATGAGAAAAGTTTATTATTCATGCTAGAATTGTATTAACCGGAAACATAATACATGTGTGAATACATAGACAAACAGAGTGTCACTAGTATGCCTCTACTTGACTAGCTCGTTAATCAAAGATGGTTATGTTTCCTAACCATGGACAAAGAGTTGTTATTTGATTAACGGGATCACATCATTAGTTGAATGATCTGATTGACATGACCCATTCCATTAGCTTAGCACCCGATCGTTTAGTATGTTTCTATTGCTTTCTTCATGACTTATACATGTTCCTATGACTATGAGATTATGCAACTCCCGTTTGCCAGAGGAACACTTTGTGTGCTACCAAACGTCACAACGTAACTGGGTGATTATAAAGGAGCTCTACAGGTGTATCCAAAGGTACATGTTGGGTTGGCGTATTTCGAGATTAGGATTTGTCACTCCGATTGTCGGAGAGGTATCTCTGGGCCCTCTCGGTAATGCACATCACTTAAGCCTTGCAAGCATTGCAACTAATGAGTTAGTTGCGGGATGATGTATTACAGAACGAGTAAAGAGACTTGCCGGTAACGAGATTGAACTCGGTATAGGATACCGACGATCGAATCTCGGGCAAGTAACATACCGATGACAAAGGGAACAACGTATGTTGTTATGCGGTCTGACTGATAAAAGAACTTCGTAGAATATGTAGGAGCCAATATGAGCATCCAGGTTCCGCTATTGGTTATTGACCGGAGACGTGTCTCGGTCATGTCTACATTGTTCTCGAACCCATAGGGTCCGCACGCTTAAGGTTACGATGACAGTTATATTATGAGTTTATGCATTTTGATGTACCGAAGGTTGTTCGGAGTCCCGGATGTGATCACGGACATGACGAGGAGTCTCGAAATGGTCGAGACATAAAGATTGATATATTGGAAGCCTATGTTTGGATATCGGAAGTGTTCCGGGTGAAATCGGGATTTTACCGGAGTACCGGGTGGTTACCGGAACCCCCCGGGAGGTATATGGGCCTTAGTGGGCCTTAGTGGAAGAGAGGAGAGGTGGCCAGAGATGGGCCGCGCGCCCCTCCCCCCCTTGGTCCGAATTGGACAAGGAGAGGGGGCCGTCCCCCCTTCCTCCTCTCTCTCCTATTCCAACTAGTAAAGGGGGGAGTCCTACTCCCAGAAGTAGTAGGACTCCTCCTGGCGCGCCACACCTTGGCCGGCCGGCCCCCCTCCCTTGAACCTTTATATAAGGAGGCAGGGGCACCCCTAGAGACAAGTTGATCCACGTGATCATATTCTTAGCCGTGTGCGGTGCCCCCTTCCACCATAGTCCTCAATAATATTGTAGTGGTGCTTAGGCGAAGCCCTGCGACGGTAGTACATCAAGATCGTCACCATGCCGTCATGCTGACGGAACTCTTCCCCGACACTTTGCTGGATCGGAGTCCGGGGATCGTCATCGAGCTGAACGTGTGCTAGAACTCGGAGGTGCCATAGTTTCGGTGCTTGATCGGTCGGGCCGTGGAGACGTACGACTACATCAACCAAACGCTTCCATTGTCGATCTACAAGGGTACGTAGATCATACTCTCCCCTCTCGTTGCTATGCATCACCATGATCTTGCATGAGCATAGGAATTTTTTTGAAATTACTACGAAACCGAACACACAACCCACCAGGGCACGCTAGGAGGCCCAGGCGCGCCCTGGTGGGTTGTGCCCACCTCGGGTGCCCCCCGGACCGCCTCTTTGCTCTATAAATACCCCAATATTCCAGAAACCCTAGGGGAGTCGACGGAAATCAATTCCAGCCGCCACAGAGTCCAGAACCACCAGATCCAATCTAGACACCATCACGGAGGGGTTCACCACTTCCATTGGTGCCTCTGCGATGATGTGTGAGTAGTTATTTGTAGACCTGCGGGTCTGTAGTTAGTAGCTAGATGGATTCCTCTCTCTCGTTTGATTCTCAATACATTGGTCTCTTGGAGATCCATATGATGTAACTCTTTTTGCGGTGTGCTTGTTGGGATCCGATGAACTTTGAGTTTATGATCAGATCTATCTTTTTATATCCACTTAAGTTATTTGAGTTTCTTTGATCTCTTATATGTATGATTGCTTATAGCCTCGTATTTCTTCTCCAATATTTGGGTTTTGTTTGGCCAACTTGATCTATTTATCTTGCAATGGGAAGAGGTGATTTGTAGTGGGTGCGATCTTACGGTGCTTGATCCCAGTGAAAGAAGGGGAACTGACATGTATGTATCGTTTCTACTAAGGATAAAACAACGGGGTCTATCTCTACATAGATAGATCTTGTCTACATCATGTCATCATTCTTATTGCATTACTCCATTTCTCCATGAACTTAATACAATAGATGCATGCTGAATAGCGGTCTATGTGTGGAGTAATAGTAGTAGATGCACGCAGGAGCCGGTCTACTAATCTTGGACGTGCTGCCTATATAATGATCATTACCTAGATATTGTCATGATTATTTGAAGTTCTATCAATTACCCAACAATAATTTGTTTACCCACCGTTTGCTATTTTTCTCGAGAGAAGCCACTAGTGAAACCTAAGGCCCCCGGGTCTCTTTCTCATATTATTTGCCTTTGTGATCTATTTGCCTTTGCTTTTATTTTCGGATCTATTAAACCCAAAAATACAAAAATACCTTGCTGTGTTTTATTCTTATTTATTTTATTTGGTGTTCGATCTATCAATCTACTATAATTTTTTTCACGTCCGTTTGCCTATCTTGAGGCGCTGCTACCCGGAAGGGATTGACAACCCCTTTTACACGTCGGGTTGTGAGTATTTGTTATTTGTGTGCAGGGGTTGTTTACGTTGTGTTGCTTGGTTCTCGTACTGGTTCGATAACCTTGGTCTCATAACTAAGGGAAATACCTATCGCTGATGTGCTGCATCATCCCTTCCTCTTTGGGTAAATACCGACGTAGCTTCAAGCCGCATCAAAAGGAATTTCTGGTGCCGTTGCTGGGGAGGATCATCTACATCTACCAGGTTCCTAATCACAAATCTCATCTCCTCGCAATTTATATTATTTGCCATTTACCTCTCGTTTTCCTCTCACCCACTTCACAAAAATTTGCCGTTTTATTCGCCTTCTTTTTTGTTCGCCCTTTTCTCGTTCGATCTTTTGTTTGCTTGTGTTACCATGTGCCTTCTATATGCTTGCATCTTTGCTTGCTAAAAATCTATTGATATGGATCCTCATCCACTTGCTAATCTTTTTAAAAGATCCAATCATGATGAATCAATTGCTAGTGAGTTGAGTGCACTAGATTATCTTTATGAAGTTTTGCTTGAGATTCGTGAATCTGAAAATTGTGATGAAGAAATTTATGAAGTGATTCATGATAGCTCCTTGAATGAAAAGCATGATTGCAGTGATGTTACTATAAATTCTATTAATGTCAATTTTGATAATAATATGCAAAACCCCAAGCTTGGGGATGCTAATTTTGCAATAACCATGATTTGTTCCAATGATCATGATTGGGGTGATTCTTCCTATGATCTTGAAAATTTAAGCCTCATGATGAATATGTTATTTGCAATAATATTGAAAGTGGGTTTGGAAGAGTTTCAACTTCAGGTAAAAATAATCCCACATATTTGGAGAGTGTTCAATCTTATGAAATTTTTGATGAAAGTGGGCTTGGAGAGGTCATGACTTTATTTGATGGTAATCTCACTATTTTGGAAGAGTGTCTGTTGGGGAACGCAGTATTTCAAAAAAATTACCTACGATCACGCAAGATCTATCTACACTACTGCAGGATGCTGCTAACGCGGCACTACGATCAGAGACCCTACGAGAAACTGTGTGCGATGCAATAATCACAAACGGTGGTGTATGAAAACCATCAAAAAGGTGCAAATCGTTTGCTATGGAGGATGCATCAAACACTGTTTAGATTTTAGTTGTGTGTGCGATGAAGGGCATACGGTTGATATGTATGAACTGTTTGCGATGAGACAGAACAATAGAAATGGGCAACCAAGTCAAGGTGTGTGCGATATATGGCATACAGTTCACTCCGATGAACCGTTTGCAATGATTGAGTTGAACACAAACGATTCGGCGTAACAAGATGTGTGTGATACCCGGCAAACAGGTCGGTAATCAGAATTGTGTGTGATCATTATAGACAGCCCATACGGTCTTTTTTGTGAATTGTGTGCTCGTCAGGGCACACAGTTCAACAAACCAACCTGTGGGCGATAATGTAGAAGATCTCTGTCGAATACATATTACTAACCATCTGCGATGAGATTGACAGGATAAACAGAGATATATACAGTCTACTTAATTTAGTCCTTCTTATTCTTGGTGTTGTTGTTGGATGGTCCCGCGACATTGTCTTGGCGAGGACGCTTCTTGCCGCTCACCGTTGGCTTTTCATTGCCGCCGCCATCGTCATCATCGTTGCTGTCGTCGTCCTCCTCCACCTCGTTCGACAATTCCTCCTCCTCATCATTGTCGTCCTCTTCTTCATCCTCCGACGGCTCCTCGTCCGTCTGGTTGTCGTCTGACGACTCCGGAGCCGGCGGCCCTTCCATGAACCGGATATAATCGAGGTCTGGGCTCGACGCCGGACTCATGGAAGATGAGCGGGATGATTCCGACGTTGACCTATCATCGGGCGCTAGACTGCTGGCCGAATTGTCGTCCTCGCTGTTGCTCGACATGGCTGCAGAGTGTGTTCTAGTGTGTAGCGCGGCCTGCCGGGGATGATGAAGATGGTGGACACTTAAGCGCGGGGGGTATGCAGAGAAGAGGAACTGCCAATTGAAGCGGGGGGGGGATTGAAGCGGGGGTTGACGTATTATCTAACTGCTGATATAATCAACCACAATTATACCCAGCCGCTCCAAATTCCTGGGGTTGCGCAGGACTCCTATTGGCTATTTGGTTGGTTTCCTTTTTCAGGACAAAAACAAGGAACGAGTTTTGGGATTATGCACAGATACCGGTACGAACGGAGTAGGCCAGTTGGCAAGCAATACATTGAGCTCTTCTTATTGATAAAGCCAGTAATAATCAAACTAGAAAGGAAAAGATAATGAAAAATATCTGCACGAATCTTCGCGTAACATCAATGGCATATATAGGACCTAGATGTGCATTACTTAGAGCACATCTAGATGTGCTTTAGCAATACTGTCAAACAAAACCCCTAATCATCATTGCAAACAGCGCATAGAACATGGCTAATGCGACAACCACAACTACACATGCTAGTTCCTTCTTGTCTCTTGCTTTCATCTGCTGCCTGTGATTGATTCTTTCTTGCTTCATCGTACTGATTGTAAATTCCAGATCAGCCAGTTTCTTCTTCAACTTTACGTTATCTTCTGCGAGCTTGGTGATAACACTCTGAGCCCTACCATGCCATTCTTCATCCAGCCAGTTAACAAAGGCACAAGCCTCATATCCCTGCCAATGTTAAATAGTATTCTGGATGAGCGGTGGCATTAACTGAAGTAAAATGATGAACTTAATTAGCACTAACCTCTAAGGAGCAACTGAGAAACCGCCTGCCGATGTCGAATCCCTCTGAGCATACACGTCGAGAGGGAGTGTGCCCATGCACACAACTCAGCTTTTGGTACTTCTCGGTGGCGCAAAACTCGGAGTCGAACTCATGTTGTGGGAGTCTGGAGTCATGCTCCGGATCCAACGACAGATCGCCTTCCTGGGGGGGGGGTCATTTAGGACGGATTCAACAAGGAGCTATACTTTGGACATGCTAAAAAAGATCGGGATAGATTGGAACCTGACAGGATGATTCGGATCCGTAGTAAACCTGCCTTCTGATGACCTTAGGCAAGTGCTCGTCATGGCGGCGATACGAGCAGGAGCAGCCGCACCGAAACCATCAGCACCACTCGTCCGCATTCCCCCAATGTCAGCGCCACACGAGGGGATTTGGAGGCTATGTAGGGATTTGGGGGAAATGGGGAAACTATAGAGATAAGCTAACGGTCGGGAACTACTAATGGCACTATATATATGTTGTATATGGCACACTATTTGTACATGTCGTTTGTGTTAGGTATTACAACGTCACACACATTTTCCGCACCAAACCGTGTGAGAAGACAACATAGGTTAAACACGGTTGTCGTTACATAATAGTATGTGATATACTACCCTATCCATATAATTGAGTTACAGTGAGATACCGTGTAAACAGCCGCTCCATGGATATTCATAAAAAAACAGCCGCTCTACATATATAGATGGTGGCGGCATCCTAGGTAGCAGCTATCGGAGAAGAGGTCAATCCTCGGTTAGTGGGCGGTGGTGGCGTCATAGGAGGTCAATCCTCAGTCTACGGCGGGAGATAGTAGGAGCTCAACCATCAAGGTCGGTGGCGGCGTGATTCGAGCACATCCATCGCGGTCGATGGCGGGATAGTGGAGGTCGAACTTCAGGCGGCAGCCACACTAAGCTTTGCTCCTCGACCCTGCTGTCTCGGCATACCACCGCATCGCGCTTGTCTGTCTGCTGGGTGGAGGTCGCTGCACGGCTAATTAATTAAGGTATTCCTTTCGTGAGTGGCTAAATTAAGGTATTAAATTCCTAAGTGTAGTGCTGTAACTGGTACCTTGTGTGTAAATTTACTGGCCATTGATTTTTTTTCATTGCACGTATGGATAACAACATGGAGCACCCTCAGTAATTATTAAAATAAAACCTTGTGATTTATGCATGCATCTTTGGGCAGCGGTTAATCTGTGTATCAATGTTGTTGTTTTGTTTTTAATTACCATTCGTGTGCTGCATATGGAACAATCTCGATGGATGAAGAATCGGAAAACCGCAAATTTTATCAGTGGCGTGACAGAGTTCATGAATTTGGCTGAAAGTACAAAGAGGAGAATTGGTGATGCGGATTACATCATGTGTCCATGTACTGATTGAGCCAATACAGAGTCACATGAAGTTGCAGATGTCGGAGTAATGGGCCACGGGTAGGCTAACCCAGGCCCAGAACCTTTCAAGACATCGGGGCAGGCTGCGCCCCTCGAGACCCCAGGATGAAGAGCCGCCTTCTGAGAGTCGGCGGCGAGGCGACCGACTGCCCACTCGCGGCCGAGTCCCAGGGACGACTTCAGGATGAGCCGACTCCTGACTGGCGACTTCCAGAGAAGCCGGCCATGGGGAGTCGGCCCGCGACGCCAACAACCCCCATGCCCTCATAAAGAGGGACGGGACAGGGAGTGGCCATAGTAAGGTCCACTCCCACCCTTTTCCAAGGGCAGGCGTGGCCACAGTACGCCATACCCGCGAAGATCTCTGCCCGGCGCAACACTGTTGCCATGCCGGCCCTGACGTCAACCCCAGTGGGCGGAGTCCTGTGCCCACGACGGCCTGCCGGTACGGCCCAGGGACAACGGGTCCCACCAGTCAACGGGCGTACGGAAGACGGCGAGAGCGCCACCAGTCGGCCCAGTTGGGATTCAGCCCCCAGGAGTCGGTCGACCCCTCCCACGGGCCCCACGCGCCATTAACCAGACACGACAGGGAGTGGCAATAGTGATCGCCCGCCAGACGTCGGAGCTGTTGCCATGGCCCCATGACCGAGCTCGCGTCATTAGAAGCACGACCACAGTAATCCACCACTGGGAAGACCCGCCCGCGGCGGACGCGGCCTGTCGGCTCCGTACCAAGCCAGTCGGCAGGGCCCGCTAGTCGGCGGGCCCCAGGAGTCGGCGGATAAGATAGCGGCCAGAGAGACTGACAGCTGGGCCCGTGTCTAGCCGAATTACCATTGTACCCTTGGGGGTAGGCCTATATAAACCCCCCTGGGCACCCATGCAAAGGGTTGGAATCCATTAGCACTAGACCAAATCATAGAGGAAGGAGAGAGCTAGCCTAGCCTTCTCCTACCTCCAGGAAACAGCTCAAGGAGCATCCGTGTACACACTTTTGCCATAGTAATCATGCGGAGACCCCGCAGAGCAGCAACAGGGGTGTTATTTCCATGGAGAGCTCCGAAGCTGGGTAGGATTCGCCGGCGTGCATGCCTTCGCCTTATCCCGTTTCTAGGCACCGATGACGTTCTACTCGCCCCCACCATGATAAGCCATCCTTTGGCATATGTTGCACCCAACCCCCGACATTTGGCGCCCACTTTGGGGCCTGGTGCACCGTCGTCTGGAGACCTGCTCTGGACGGGAACCCTTTTCCTTCCTGGCGAGCGTAGCCAGCCCGACACGCTAGACGGAGTTTGCGTCGACGCGCTGCACGACGCTGAGATCGCCTGCGCAGCCAGCTGCCTCGCCGATCTTGTCGGCAAGGTTCGCCTCTCCGACGAGCCTGCATCCGACGCAGGCACGGGCGGCCCCGAGAGCCTCCTCGCGGGCCTCCTTGACCAACTCCACGTCGCCGGCGAGCCTTCCGTGGACTTGGAGTCTGTAGGCTCCACCGACCCGATGCTGGTCGACTCTGACACTGCGTCGCTCGACGCGTTCCCCACCAACGTGGTGGTCTACGATGAGCCGCTCCCTCGCGCGGAGAGCGACGGAAGCACCGTCACAGAGGTGCTCATCATCGGTCATGACGAGCCTCCTGACGGAGGAGCGCATGACCCACTTGGTGCGGCATTGCAAGACCTGACCGCGCCCATTCCGGAAGACGCTGACGCAGAGACGCTGGAGGCGCGCCGCTTCCAGCTCGTCGAAGGCGCGAAGAAGCTAGCTAGCATGAGACGCTTGTCAGAAGCCTACCAGCGTGAGATGGATCGCGCTGTGGGTGGCTCGCCAGCCCCAACTGGGCCCAGCCGCTTAGGCACGGTCCAGCAGCGCGGCGTGGCCATCGCCAACCTATTCGGGGCAAATCACCCTATATACGCCACGCCTGCGGAGAACATTCGAGCCGCCCAGGCGGCGGCAGACGAGCTGGACAACTTCGAGGGCGAACAGCGCCGCCTGATGACGGAGCGAGGCCAGTGGCTCCTCGACGCGGCTGCCGCGCAGAACAAGGCCGGCTGCCGCACAGAGGCACCGCAGCGACAAAACGATGACCAGCCTCCACGCCGAGACCAAGGCGCGACGTCTCGGACGCTGACTGGCGGCGCCCGAGGAAGGAAAGACAAGGATTCGGCTGTCAGCCGCAGTCGGACTCGCAGTACCATAGAGCGCGACCAAGACGGCCGCCCAAGAGCACTAGAACAACGGGACGACTGTCTGCCTCCTCCTCCTCGCAAGGAAATGCGAGTCTCCCTGCCGCCTGTTGACCATCCGACTCTCGGCGACCGCCTTGGCCGCCGAGAGGGAGTCGGAGAAAACGACGCCCTCCACCGGATCGACCGACTTCACCGATCCCTGGCGCTGGAAGAAGAAGACGAGTTAGGTCCGCCTTGTTTCGGGCCCCGCATTCGAGACGAGCCCTTTCCCAAAGGGTTCACACTCCCAAGAGACACGCCCAAGTACACCGGCTCCGTGAAGCCGGAGGACTGGCTGGTTGACTACTCCACGGCCGTCAACATAGAG
Source organism: Triticum aestivum (assembly GCF_018294505.1). Lineage (NCBI taxonomy): Eukaryota > Viridiplantae > Streptophyta > Magnoliopsida > Poales > Poaceae > Triticum > Triticum aestivum. The sequence continues at coordinate 148,136,510 of NC_057800.1, forward strand.
AACGGCAACAAGCGTGTTGCCGTAAAATACGTTCCGCTCATGCTCCAGGGCACGGCCCGGACATGGCTGAATAGCTTGAAGCCCCGCAGCATCAACAGCTGGGGCGACTTCACCGATGCATTCGTCCGCAACTTCACAAGCACGTACAAGCGTCCTCCCAAACCTCGCCAGATTTCCTTATGCGTGCAAGGCCCCAACGAGTCGACTCGCGACTACCTCACACGTTGGGCTGAGCTCCAGAACTCTTGTGAGGGCGTGCACGAGGTGCAGGCTATCGAGTACTTCACCGCCGGGTGCAGAGAAGGCACCCTCCTCAAGCACAAGCTCCTCTGCGACGAGCCAGAAACCCTCGACGAGCTGCTGATCATAGCAGACAAGTATGCCACGGCCGACTCCTCCATGAAGGCGGAGATTCAAGTTAGTGCGACTGGCAAAGTGGCCCCTCAGGCTCCTAGAACTCCGGCTGGAGATGCCAGTCGGCGACAGCAGCCAAGCGACCACAAGCGCAAGGCCCCGCAGCCGGCTTCCAGCAGCCGGCAGGTGGCGACAGTCGAAGACCAGCAGCCGGATGGGCAGCCTCCACTCAAGCGACAGAAAGGCGGCAAGCCCAACTGGTTGCCGGCTTTCTCATACGAGCAGACTCTGGATGGTCCTTGCAAGTTCCACAGCGGCGCGAAGCCGTCGAATCACACCACCCGGAAGTGCCACTGGCTCACCAGGATCGCCAAAGGAGACGGCCTCCTGCCTCCCCCGCCTGCTGGGCAGCCGCCTCCGCCTCCGCCCCAGCAGCCGGCTGTCAGGCCAGTCGGCGCAGTACAAGACGAGTACCCCGAAGAGCAAGGAGCCTACGTGGTATTTACCAGCATGGCTGATGATCGACGCAGCAGGCGGCTGCAGCAGCAAGAGGTGAACGCAGTAGCATCCGAGACACCAGAATTCATGCACTGGTCCGAGAAGCCTATCAGCTGGAGCAGAGCTGATCACCCAGAGGTGATGCCGAGTCCGGGCTCTTATGCCTTGGTCTTGGATGCCACCTTTGCCACGGATAGACGAGCTGCTCGTTTCTCGCGAGTTCTGATAGACGGGGGCAGCAGCATCAACATCCTGTACAAGGACACCATGGAGAAGTTGGGAATCAAGCAAAGACAGCTTCAGAACAGCCGGACTGTGTTCCACGGCATTGTTCCTGGCCTTTCCTGCTCACCAATCGGCAAGATCCTGATTGACGTCCTCTTTGGAGACAAAGATCACTTCCGCCGAGAGTCAGTTTGGTTTGAGGTGGTGGATCTCGAGAGCCCATACCATGCATTACTTGGCCGACCCGCCCTGGCCAAGTTCATGGCGGTCCCCCACTACGCCTACCTCAAGATGAAAATGCCTAGTTCCAAGGGGATTCTGACCGTAGCCGGCGACTACCGAAAGTCGTCTGCTTGTGCGGCTGAAAGTAGTCGGTTGGCCGAGTCCCTGGTGATCGCGGCCGAGAAGCGGCTCCTTGACCGAGTTGTGGCGATGGCCGGCAAGCGGCCAGAGATGCCGCCTAACCCCAAGGAGTCGGAGGCTGAGGGTTCGTTCAAGCCGGCCAAAGAGACGAAGAAGATACCCTTGGACCCGATCATAGGCGCAAACCTCGACACCAAATAGGAAGGCAAGCTCGTCGATTTCCTCCGTGAGAATCGGGACATCTTCGCATGGTCCCCCAAAGACATGCCAGGTGTACCGACGGAATTCGCCGAGCACAAGTTACATGTCCGATCTGATGCAAAGCCAGTCAGGCAGCCCTTGCGCCGCCTATCAGAAGAAAAGAGAAGAGTTGTCGGAGAAGAGATAGCCCGACTCCTAGCCGCCGGCTTCATTATGGAAGTATTCTTTCCAGAGTGGCTAGCCAACCCGGTCCTGGTACTGCAGAAGAACAAGCAGTGGCGAATGTGTATTGACTACACAAGCCTCAACAAGGCTTGCCCCAAGGACCCGTTTGCTTTGCCGAGAATTGATCAGGTGATAGACTCCACAGCCGGATGCGAGCTGTTGAGCTTCTTAGATGCATATTCAGGATATCACCAGATCAAGCTGAACCCGGCTGACAGACTGAAGACCGCCTTCATCACACCGTTTGGAGCCTTCTGCTACCTGACCATGACGTTTGGCTTGAGGAATGCCGGCGCCACCTTTCAGTGTTGCATGCAGAAATGCCTCCTCAAGCAACTCGGCAGAAACGCCCACGTTTACGTGGACGATGTGGTGGTGAAGACGGAGAAGCATGGAACACTGCTGGAAGACCTCAAGGAGACCTTTGAGAACCTGCGCCGATTCCAGATCAAGCTCAACCCTGAGAAGTGCGTCTTCGGAGTACCAGCCGGCCAACTCCTTGGCTTCCTGGTCTCTGAACGCGGCATAGAGTGCAACCCTGTAAAGATCAAGGCCATTGAGAGGATGGAGGTACCCAGCCGACTGCTGGACGTGCAAAAATTCACTGGCTGCTTGGCGTCCATCAGCCGATTCATCAGTCGGCTGGGCGAGAAAGCTCTCCCCTTATACCAGCTCATGAAGAAGACCACTTTTTTCGAGTGGAACCACAAGGCGGACGAAGCTTTTCTCCAGTTGAAGAAGATGTTGACTACTCCACCCGTTCTGGCGGCTCCGACTCCTAAGGAGCCAATGCTCCTATACATCGCCGCCACCAGCCGGGTAGTCAGCACAGTCATTGTAGTGGAACGCAAGGAGGAAGGCAAGGCACTACCTGTCCAGAGACCGGTATATTACCTGAGCGAAGTGCTGTCGACCTCCAAGCAGAACTACCCCCACTACCAGAAGATGTGCTATGACGTGCACTTTGCCGCCAAGAAATTGAAGCCTTACTTTCAAGAGCATCCAATCACTGTGGTCTGCATGACCCCACTTGCCGAGACCATCGGAAGCCGAGATGCTTCTGGCCGAGTGGCCAAATGGGCCATAGAGTTGGCTCCCTACACCATCTACTACCAGCCCCGCACCGCCATCAAGTTACAAGCATTGGCAGACTTCCTCGTCGACTGGGCCGAGACCCAGTACCTACCACCAGCGCCCGACTCCACCCATTGGCGGATGCATTTCGACGGCTCCAAGATGCGCACCGGCTTGGGAGCCGGCGTTGTCCTCACTTCTCCTAAGGGCGACAAGCTCAAATACGCACTGCAAATCCACTTTGCCGCCTCCAACAACGTCGCCGAATATGAGGCGCTCATTCACGGGCTCCGGCTTGCCAAAGAACTTGGCATTCGCCGGATCCTGTGTTATGGCGACTCCGACTTAGTGGTCCAGCAGTCGTCTGGCGACTGGGACGCCAAAGATGCAAACATGGCGAGTTACCGTTTCCTCGTGCAGCAACTCAGTGGATATTTCGAGGGGTGCGAGTTCCTCCATGTGCCAAGAAACGACAACGACCAAGCAGACACCCTCGCACGAATCGGCTCCACCCGCCAAGCAATACCATCCGGCGTCGCCCTTCAGCGCCTCCTCAAGCCGTCTGTCAAGCCTTCACCAGAATCAGACTCCATCTTTGTGCCGGCTCCTCCCGAAGAAGTCGGATCCGACTCCAGAGCTCCGGCAGACGGTACGAGGATTTTGGCAGATGGCTCCAAAGCCGCCACAGTCGAAGCCGGCCCAGGGACTGCAGAACCCGGCCCGGGGACTGCGGCGGCCAGCCCGAAGACTCCAGAACTCGGCCCGAGGGCTGCACCAGTCGGCCCGGGGACTTCATTAATCCAGCAAGCGGTTGCTGACTCCAGCCCGCCGCCTCCCAGCCCAGCCGCCCTCGTCCAAGTCGCAGTTCTGGCAGTCGAAGAAATAGCAGCACCCTCATGGGCCCAGCCCATCCTCAAATTCCTGGTGAGCAAAGAGCTGCCGACTGATGAGACCTTAGCTCGGCAAGTACAACGCCGAGCGGCAGCCTACACCATAGTCAACAGAGAGCTGGTCAGGCGCAGCGTCACTGGTGTCTACCAGCGCTGCGTAGAGCCAGAGCAAGGCCAGGCAATTCTCAAAGACATCCATCAAGGCGAGTGCGGCCACCATGCGGCTTCAAGAGCACTCGTCGCCAAAGCCTTCCGACACGGTTTCTTCTGGCCAACGGCCTTAGAAGAGGCCAAGGAATTGGTCCAAAAATGCAAAGGGTGCCAGAAGTTCCGCTCCAAGCCGCATCAGCCGGCTTCTGCACTCAAGACCATCCCCATTGCCTGGCCCTTCGCAGTTTGGGGCCTAGACATGGTGGGACCATTCAAGACGGCACGAGGTGGCCTAACTCACTTACTTGTCGCGGTGGACAAGTTCACCAAGTGGATAGAAGCGAAGCCAATCAAGAAGCTGAATGGTCCGACTGCCGTGACTTTCATCTCCGACATCACAATTCGGTACGGCGTACCACACAACATCATCACCGACAATGGCACGAATTTTGCCAAAGGCGCCTTGGCCCGTTTCTGCGCGACACAGGGCATCCGACTGGACCTAGCATCCGTCGCCCATCCACAGTCAAACGGCCAGGTGGAGCGAGCAAACGGCCTCATCCTGTCCGGCATCAAGCCCCGACTGGTCGAGCCTCTGGAGCGCTCGGCTGGCTGCTGGCTCGATGAGTTGCCAGCCGTCCTCTGGAGTCTGCGCACGACTCCAAACAAGTCAACTGGCTTCACGCCTTTCTTCCTCGTCTACGGTGCTGAAGCCGTCATCCCAACGGACATAGAGTTCGACTCCCCGCGAGTCACCATGTACACCGAGGAAGAAGCAGAAGAAGCATGTCAAGACGGCGTCGATCTGCTGGAAGAGGGCCGGCTGTTGGCACTCAGCCGGTCCAGCATCTACCAGCAGAGCCTGCGCAGATACTACAACAGGAAGGTCAGGCCGAGATCTTTCCAAGAGGGCGACCTTGTGCTCCGACTGATCCAGCGAACAGCCGGCCAGCACAAGCTGTCGGCGCCTTGGGAAGGCCCCTTCATCATCAGCAAAGTGCTGGGCAACGACTCCTACTACCTGATCGATGCTCAGAAGCCACGAGCACGCAAGAGGGACGACTCCGGCAAAGAGACAGAGCGGCCATGGAATGCAAACCTCCTCCGAAAATTTTACAGTTAAACGCAGTATGTACCACGCTACCTTTTGTATTAAAAGTACCAAGACTTTGCCCCCCCCCCCGAGAAGAGCTCGGGGACTGCCCTCTTTTATCTATATGATAAGAATTATGCCTACGAGTATGTTACTTTTGTTATGCCGCTTGGCACCGGGTTCGACTAGTCGGCCCGGGGACTTGCCGCCTTGCGCTATGAAATGCTTCCTGCAGCCGGACAAGTAGTGTGTGGCGCCTAAGCCGTCTCCTGTCAGAAGCCGCAGCTCGCAGAGCGACTGTCTGGTGGGAAGGAGTAAGGAAGAATGGGCGTCCACATGAAAAATGGCTAAGGACTCAAAGCATAAACATAGCTTAAAGCCGGCTTCCAGCCTGTTTTTCTTCGCAAACCGACTCTTGAGCAGTCGGCTTGCCACCTTCTATCCGACTTGCTAAACAACTCTAAAACGGCTAAGTACTTGCCTTCCCAAAGTGACCAAGAATTTGATCCAGCAGCAGTCCGCAGAGCGGCTGTCCGACTGACAAAGACGGCAACTGAGGGAAGGCGGCAAAGGAAAAAGCCAAAGGAGCAATGAGCAAGAAAAGATAGAAGTCGGATGAATATTTACATAACAAAGGCCATTGGCCGAATCTTCGAGCAGAATTTCAAAATACACCCCGCGGGTGGAATTGTGCGAATTAACGAGTTCTTCAAAGACTATTAAAGCAGATAAAACAAAGAGAAAGTGGCAGCCTAGGAGGCAGCAGCCGGGTTCGGAGGATCGGAGGTGACGGCGGTGTCGGATGTTGGGGCGGCCGGCTGGGCGGTCTCGGCTTGATCACCTCCGGCGGCAGTCGGCTCGGGCGGGCACGGCTCGTTGCTGGAGGCGCGGTCGAGCTGAGGCTGGCCGTCCGCTCCGTCTTCCGGTGCCTCCGTCTCGCTTCCATCCTCCGCCTCGTCTTCCTCCTCGACGCTGGAGCCGATCACCTCCGCCGAGTCCTCGCCGTAGTCTGGGTTCATCCCAAACCACTCCGGCGGTACCTCCCCGCCGTCTTCAGCCCGCTCGGGGACAAAGATGCTGGTATCGGTGTACTTGGCAATCGCTGCCGCGCGCTTGACAAGGGCATCTTCCGCGGCTGCCAGCTCCGGCTGGGCCTCTGACCGGAGTGTGGCCAGCCGGTCTAGGTCCAGCCCCGGATACCACGCCTTGACAAATTCCAAGGCTCGGCGCGCTCCAGCCCGGGCCGAGGAACCCTTCCAGGCCTCAAGACGGCCAGCCGCGACCTCCAGCCAGTCGGCAGTCCGACTGGGGGTGCGCGGAGCCTGCACGTCTGGCCACAGGGCGGCGATCGCTTGGGCGCCGACACGTTGAAGCCGGTGCAGCATCCGGTGGGCCGGCCGCAGATGAGCCCTAATGCTCAGAATATGCTCGTCAAGGGTCCGGGGGGCGTCGGCGGCGATCTCCGCGCCATCTGCCCTTCGCTCCTCGTGGTCAGCCTCGATAGCTTGAATGGCGGCCTACGAGTGGCCGGGGAAGAAGTCTGCCAAGACGGAAAGAATGAAGAACAAGTCAAAAAACCAGGAGTCGGCTCGACCTATAGTCGGCGGCTCAAAGAAGAAAAGCAAAGAAGCTCACCGTCGACGAGGTCCTCGATCTCGTGGAAGACGGAGGCCAGCATTGCCTCCTTGTCAGTCCAGGAGGAGCGCTCGCTCGCGAACTCGGCCAGGAGGGCGGCCTCCTCCTCTTCCGCCTCCTTCTGTGTCTTCTTAAGCAGCTCCTTCTGCTCTGCCAATTGTGCGGCCAGCAGATCGCGCTCTGCGGCGAGCTTGCTGCACTCCTCCCCCTTGGCACGCAACGCGGTGTTGGCTTCGCTCAGCTGCTGTTGAAGAGTGGCGTTGGCCTCTGAAGAGAAAGAAGAAGGAAGGCATTAAGTCATCAAGAAAGAAGGTCGTCGGGGAGATCCGGCCCGACTGCTCAGCAGTCGGCCCGAATCTCGGGGACTACAGCCCGTGGGTGCGCCAGCGCGCCCCCACAAAGAAGAAAAAGGACTCACTCCGGCTCTCCGACAAGTCGGCGGTCCGCTTGCCTAGCTCTTCAACGTTGCGGTTGAAGGCGGTGACACGGAGGTTGTGATAGTCCTGTGACAAGTATTTCAGACAAAAGTCAGTACCTGGAACTCGCCAATTGGAGTTCCAGGCCGCCTGCCCAGCAGCCGGCCCGAAACTCGGGGACTACACCCAGTGGGTGTGCTGGCGCGCCCCCACAGAGAGGAACAAGGAAACAAAGACAAAGGAGAAAGCATACCCGGATGGCTGCCCACGACGCCAGGTATGCCTTGATGCAGTTTTGGATAGCGTCGCCCTCAGCTCACAGCTTTGCCTGGACATCCAGAAGCGCCTTGTTCAGCGGGCCCGTGCCGCCTCCTCGCACCCACCCAATGGGCGCGGCGCTCGTCGCTTCGGCGTCTGGGATCGTCGAGCTGGCGGTGCCGGTCTCCAAGGGGCGTGGCGCCGAAGTCGCCTTCTCAAGATAGCGACGCATTGGCAAGCCGACTTGAAGGAGTAGCTTCGCCACAGCCTCGTCTTTAGTTGGCGGCAAGGGCGGGTCCGCTGGCTGCTTTCCTTGTGCGCTCCTAGACGGCGGCGGGGGCGGCGGTGGCGGCACGACCGCGTCCGGCATGGAGGCGTCGCCGCTGCCCCTCTTCATGATCGGGAACTCGCCGCCGGCTTCCCCTGACTGCCCCGTGAACTCCAGGGGCGGCGGCGCAGAGTTCAGAGGGGTGACGAACACCGCCGATCGCCGGTGCGCGACCTCCTTAGCCTGTCGCCTTGCCGCGACGGCAGCCTCGGCCTCCTCCAACTTTTTCAGGGCGGAGGTCTCCGCCTTATCGGCCTCCGCTTTCTTCAGGCGGGCAGCCTCTTCCTCCTCGCGCTTCTCCTGCGCGTTCCGCTCTATCGCCTCCCGGAGGTCGGCGTCAGGGTCAATCCGCCGAGTGGAGACAGAAGTCCCCGCCGACCCCATAACGGAGGCGGCGGCAACCCTCTCAAGAGTGAGGGGAGCCCTGAAGTGAGGGAAGCATATGAAAGACTCAGACAAGATCAACAAAGAGAAAATAAAGATGAGGGACGGAGGCGCTTACGCAGAGACCAGCGGCGGCTTCTTCACTTCCTTGCGGAAGCGGTTGGCCTTCGCGGCCGCCTCTTCCCGCTTGGTCGCGGCGGCCGCTCCCTTAAATTTCTTCGACCGACCACCAAGTGTACTCGGCCCGGCCCGACGCTTCTTCGCGCCGCCTTGAGCGTCCAAGGCGGTGGAGGAACTCGCGCTTGGCTGGCCAACCTTTGGCTGATGACGCGGGGTGACTTCTCCCTCAGCATCATCGTCAGGCCAGTTGGCGAAAGTGGCCGTAGGCCAGGAGCCGCCTGCTTCTCCTCCTCCTCCCTCGGCGTCGGCCTCCATGGCCGCCGCCCCCAAGTCAGGATCGTCGACGTCGCTCTCCGCCCGATCGGGGACAAACTGACGAGCCGGCCCCGTGGTGCCGGCCGAAGGAGGGACGAGAGGGTTCTGATTCCGGTCAGACTGGACAGGTCGGACTCGGCAACAAAAGAAACAGAAGAAGAAGGAAGACAACTTATAATAGGCGGGGGGTTGGTGAGTGAGTACGGCTCCTTGCCGAACCGCCAATCCACCGAGAGACCGCAGTTCGTGATGTAGTTCACCGTGTCCGCCACCTCCGCGTGAGGCATGTCCTTGGAGCACATCCGACTCGGGTCCCGATGACCGCTCATCTGGCAGATCAGGTGAGGTCGTCCTTGGAGTGGGAGGACTCGGCACGCCATGAAGGCGGCCATCAAGTCGGCCCCGGTCAAGCCCTCCGACTGTGTCAGCACTCGGAGTCGCGCGACGGCGGCGGCACCAGCAAGAGACAACGTCCTGGCTCCGTGTGACCAGCTGGGGAGCCTTCCAGCCGGCACGCCGGCTTCGTAAGCCGGCAGGTTGACCCAGTCACCTTCTGGGGCGACGTTCTTCACATAAAAATAGGACCGCTGCCACATCTTCACCGACTTAATCAGTGCGATGGTGGGAAACGGATTGTCGGCCACTGATCTCCGCATCGCGATAAACGCACCGCACCGGGCCGGCACGCTGACGACGTGTGTGCCGAGCTTGGACTGGAAGAACTCACCCCAGAGCTCAATGGTGGGGAGAACGCCGAGGAAACCTTCGCACAAGGTGGCAAAGGCAGCCAGCAGCACCACCGTGTTCGGAGTAAGGTGGTGCGGCTGGAGCCCGTGGAACTCCAAGAAGGAGCGGAAGAAGCCGCTCGCCGGCAGCCCCAGGCCGCGCATAAGGTGCGAGCGGAATATGACCCGCTCGCCCTCCTCCGGCGCCGGCGATATTTCCCCCTCCGGCGCGAGGCGGACCCGCACTAAGCCCCTGCCGGGCAGCCGCCGTGTCTTGCGGAGGATCTCGACGTCGTCGTCATCGACCTCGGAGCCGTCCCACACTCCGGAGCGCACAGCAGGAGGCACGGCGGCGGAGGAAGAGCTCATCGCTGCGGGCGCGGCGTGGTTCGGAGCAGCAGCGGCGAGAGGAAGAAGAAGCAAGAAGGAGCGAAAGGGAGTAGGGAAGATGGGCGCGCGTGCTTCGCCGCCCCCTCCCCCCGCCTACTTATAGGCTCGTGGGCTGAGAAGCCGATGGGGCAGTCGTGGGATTAACTGTGCCCAGGAACCCACGACCCCCACGATTTACCACGCGAAGTTACTGCGTGCAGTAACTGCGCGGGAACCCCAACCGTCCGCACGGCCACAACGGATCCGTTCACACGCCGAGGCGCGGTAGTGGCGGGCCCCACCTATAGGCCTGTCCCGTCGCGCGCGTGGGTGGGCAGACTGGCTCAGCCACGTGGCGCCTCGCGACGGGTCCACAACGGGCGACAACCTGGAGGCTTATCAGGCACGCCGCCTGGACTCCGCCGCGACGTTCAAACTTTTTCAGGGGCAAGTCGGCCTTAAGCAGGTCCGGCTCCAACTAGTCGGCTTGACAGAAGACGGCTAGCGAGGCCCAGATCCAACCGCCGGAAAGAAGAAACTGTTGAGGCTCCTCGACATATCACCCCTAGTGCCTCACCAGCTTCGGGGACTACTGTCGGAGTAATGGGCCACGGGTAGGCTAACCTAGGCCCAGAACCTTTCAAGACATCGGGGCAGGCTGCGCCCCTCGAGACCCCAGGACGAAGAGCCGCCTTCTGAGAGTCGGCTGCGAGGCAGCCGACTGCCCACTCGCGGCCGAGTCCCAGGGACGACTTCAGGATGAGCCGACTCCTGACTAGCGACTTCCAGAGAAGCTGTCCATGGGGAGTCGGCCCGTGACGCCAACAACCCCCATGCCCTCATAAAGAGGGACGGGACGGGGAGTGGCCACAGTAAGGTCCACTCCCACCCTTTTCCAAGGGCAGGCGTGGCCACAGTACGCCGTACCCGCGGAGATCTCCGCCCGGCGCGACACTGTTGCCATGCCGGCCCTGACGTCAGCCCCAGTGGGCGGAGTCCTGTGCCCACGACGGCCTGCCGGTACGGCCCAGGGACGACGGGTCCCACCAGTCAGCGGGCGTACGGAAGACGGCGAGAGCGCCACCAGTCGGCCCAGTTGGGCGTCGGCCCCCAGGAGTCGGCCGGCCCCTCCCACGGGCCCCACGCGCCATTAACCAGACACGACAGGGAGTGGCAACAGTGATCGCCCGCCAGACGTCGGAGCTGTTGCCACGGCCCCATGACCGAGCTCGCGTCATTAGAAGCACGGCTACAGTAATCCGCCGCCGGCAAGACCCGCCCACGGCAGACGCGGCCTGTCGGCTCCGTACCAAGCCAGTCGGCGGGCCCCAGGAGTCGGCGGATAAGACGGAGGCCAGAGAGACTGACAGTTGGGCCCGCGTCTAGCCGGATTACCATTGTACCCCTGGGGGTAGGCCTATATAAACCCCCTGGGCACCCATGCAAAGGGTTGGAATCCATTAGCACTAGACCAAATCATAGAGGAAGGAGAGAGCTAGCCTAGCCTTCTCCTACCTCCAGGAAACAACTCAAGGAGCATCCATGTACACGCTTTTGCCATAGTAATCATGCGGAGACCCCGCAGAGCAGCAGTAGGGGTGTTGTCTCCACGGAGAGCTCCGAAGCTGGGTAAGATTCGCCGGCGTGCATGCCTTCGCCTTATTCCAGGCACTGGCGACGTTCTACTCGCCCCCACCATGATAATCCATCCTTTGGCATATGTCGCACCCAACCCCCGATAGCAGATGTCCATATGCACTTAGTCTCTAGGGGATTCATGGATGGATATACATGTTGGATTAGACACGGTGAAGAGGAGGTCATGGATGAAGATACCCAGGGTAGCGAGATGCCGAACCCCGATCAGTGTCACATGGATGTTGAATCTAACATCGGGGCAGAGGCGTCAAGCTACCAATGGAACACCGGAAAGCTGAAACACCCACTGGAAAACCAAGACGTCGACGCAGATGATGACGATCTTGATATGCCAGATTTTTCTGCTATGATTGTAGATTTCGAGGGCCCAGAAAATGATATGATTGGGTACAAGGATCTACCAACCATTGATGCGGCTCCAAGAAAGAATTGTATCCAGGTTGCAAAAAGAAATATTCTAGGTTGAGTGCCACCCTGACGCTTCTCAGATTTAAAGCAACAAATGGTCTATCAAACAAGGGCTTCACAGAGATGTTAGGTCTTTTGAAAGAAATTCCTCCGAAAGATAATGTGCTCCCCAGAAGCATGAATGAAGCAAAGAAAATTGTTTGTCCATTGGAACTTGAGCTACAGAAGATACACGCTTGTGTGAATGATTGTATATTGTACCGTGGTGAGTACAAAGATTTTTGTGCATGTCCCACATGCAAGCATGCACGATACAAGCACAGGAGGGCAAAGGACAAGTACAAATTGGACGATGAGATCAAGACAAGAATCCCGTTCAAGGTTGTTTGGTACTTGCTTTTAATTCCAAGGTTGAGGCGTTTGTTTGCAAACCCTAGACAGGCAAAGAGGTTGCTGTGACATCATGATGAGCGAATTGCAGATAGGTTTAATGAGGCACCCGAAAGATGGGGCTCAGTGGGAATTAATCGACAAAAAGTTTGAAAAATTTGCCAAGGATCCTAGAAGTATAAGGCTCGGGGAGTGTACTGACGGGATGAATCCTTTTGGCGATATGGGCACCAATCACATCACATGGCCGGTGCTTCTGTGCATATATAACCTAGCTCCTTGGTTGTGTATGAAGAAAAAATACATTATGATGTCAATGATTATCCAAGGCCCAAAGCAACCTGGAAATGGCATCGACATTTGCTTTCAGCTACTAGTAGAAGAACTGCTGACAGTGTGGATAGATGCGCGTGCTGTAAAATGTTATGATGCTTACAGAAAGGAGATTTTTGATCTACATGCGATGCTGGTGGACACCATTCAAGATATGTCGACATTAGGCAACACATCGGGGCAGAAAACAAGGGGAGATGTAGGATGTGTCACATGCATGGATAGGACAGTTAGCAGAAGACTTCCCAACTCACGCAAAACAGTGTATTTGCGTCATCGTAGGTTCTTACAGAAAAATCGCCCATACCGAAAGATGAAAGCTGAATTTGATGGTACGGCAGAGGCAGGTGCGGGCCCAATACCCTATGAAGGGGAGGTGGTCCACAACATGGCTAAAAAAATTAATGTTGTGCTCGGAAAGAACCACCCTTTGACGGTGAAACTAACACCCAAGGATCAAGTGTTTAAGAAGAAATCGGTGTTATGGAAATTACCTTACTAGGAGATTCTACGTGTACGTCACTGCATCGCTATCATGCACGTAGAGAAGAACATATGTGAAAGCATCCTTGGTACTCTGCTCAAGATTAAAGGTAAAAGAAAGGATGGTGACGGTTCACGGCTCGATATGCTTGCTGATCAATCACAACGCAAGAGTGAAGCAGAAGATGATGACAAATTCATCAAAGCTCGCCAGAGTTACAATTTCAGTACAAAAGAAGCAACATAGCTCTTCACCTATTTGTTGTCAGTTAAGACACCCTCTTCCTACTGCACAAGCATCAGAAGTCTCGTGGATGTGAGCTCAGGTAAAATGAAGTTGGGACACATGAAGTCACATGATTGCCACGTAATGTTGACACAAATCCTTCCGGTGGCCATCAGGAATCTAATGGACAAAGATGTAAGGAACACACTCATTGACCTTTGTGATTTCTTCAACCAACTATGGCAGAAAGTTGTAAATCCTGAAGAGTTGGATCATATGCAAGATGATATTGCAAGAATATTGTCCAACCTAGAGATGTTTTTCCCACCGTCATTCTTTGATGTCATGGTCCATCTCACTATGCACCTTGTCAACGAGATAAAGTATTGTGGTCCTGTGTTTCTTTGCAACATGTATCCCTTCGAGCGGTTCATGGGAATACTAAAGCGCTTTTATCGGAACCGAAACCATCCAGAGGCAAGCGTCCTACAAGGTTATACCGCGGAGGAGGTGGTTGAGTTTTGCACCGAATACATGAAACAAAGACCTATAGGTTTTCCCCTCTCTCGCCACGAGGGAAGGCTGAAAGGTAAGCCAGTCCTTGCTGGCACGCAAATGGCTGCACCTGGAGAATTGGCAGAGAAAGCCCATTTGACGGTACTGCTTAACAGCCCAGTTCTCATCGCTTATGCCAAAGAACACTTGGTAGAGATACGCCAAAGATTCTTACCAATGGTGCCTTCATCAGATGTGGAGATGAAGGAGCACACTAAGAACTACGCCGAATGGCTGAAGAATCGTTTGGCACTAGGATCCATCGATGACATTGCTACGTGGTTGGCACAAAAGCCATCACCTACGGTGCTGACGTACCAAGCATATGACATAAATGGATACACTTTCTACACTGAGGAAAGTGATAAGAAGACCTCATATCAGAACAGCTCTGTTCGAATAGAATGCATGACTATAAATGAAGCTGATAAAAGGGTATACTATGGAACCATCAAAGAGATTTGGGAGCTTGACTATGTGAAAGTTAAGGTGGCATTATTCAGGTGCGCATGGATCCCTCTTGGTCGGGTAAGGATTGATGAGTACAGGAAGACTTTTGTTAACAGGACAACGATGGCATATCACGTGGACCAATTCATTCTTGCCAGCGATGCTACCTAGATTTTCTTTGTGGAAGACCCCTTGCATAAGAACGGCCATTTAGCGATGCATGGGAAGATAAGGGTACTGGGTGTCGATGATGTTGCCGATCAGGACGAGTACGATGAATTTGATGAGTTACCAGCCAAGGGATCACGCACCCGTGCAATAGAGCAGCGCAAAATCATCAAAAACCCCAAGTTTATTTGGGGTCAACTTAATGATCCTAGTTCCCCCATGTACATGGGAATTAAGCTATAAGACTAGTCTTTATGCCTACCCTGCAACTTAATTTGTTCAATTTAGAACTGTCGCGTGTACTGAATTTGTGAGTTATGTCCGGTTTTTTGTTGATGTAAGAACCGTTAATATGTTGACCTTGATATGCTGTCAGCTCAGGCAATGAATATGATCTGTTTTGTTATTATTATTATTATTATTATTATTATTATTATTATTATTATTATTATTATTATTATTATTATTATTATTATTATTATTATTATTATTATTATTATTATATCATAGAGGCAGCACACTCAATTGATCTCACTACAGTATGTGTGAACAAATATATGCAATCTGGTTTGCGAATAGCACACGGTTCGTTGATGAAAGTCGTGTGTCGACCAAACTCCGCCACCCCGCTCATGATCTGAGTCGTGCTTTCTGATTGGCCAGAACCCAAACCCCACGGATCATACGTCTGCACCGTTTGATGCTCGCAATCGAACGACGATCCTCATCCCTTTCGATAACACATGCAGTTCCGGTTGTAATTTTATTTTTATGCACAAAATGCACGTTAATCTAAAAATTGTCTTAAATATAGCTAACGATACCTCAAATGCGCCAGAAAATCAAACACATGGTATATTGGTGATTGTGTACCGTGGGGAAATTTTTATGAGGCCAAACAATGAAGTCACCGGCCGCAGGAGTTTGAATTGACACGTCTCCTTTTGGAAAACCATGATCCTTCATGTGAGATGCTCCGGTTTGGAAGGAGCGGTCATCAAAACTTGTGCCAAACTTTACCAATTTTTTCCACGGGGTCGTGAGAGCACGCCACAGGCACACATCGACTTTGATGATGTCCGAACTCCATCTGAATTTCCTGTAATTAAAATACCAACTAGGCCTACGCCAGTGGCCGCACCTCGCGGCCAAATTGTTTGAAACTTCTCCCCACTTCTCGAACAAACGGATGAAAACTCACAAAGCGACGCATAAATGATCTATACAACTTTGCTAGGCTGATAGTAAGGGGGTATCATAGCTAGTATCATGCATGCCAACTAGGCAATTTTGATGAGATGTCATAGAATTAATTAAATGAAGAAAGAGAGGGTTAAGTATCATATCATGAAACTGTATGATAATAAATGCTATGCTACTATGTGTCATGCATGACAATATAAATAAAGTACTACATATGATACTAGCTACTCTATGATACTATGCATTATAGCAAGTACACAATAGAGTGACATAATTAAGACTAGCCACAATGGGTAGTAACATAGAATGTTACTAGTCTATGTTACTACCTCTATAGTGGGAGTAACATATGTGTAGTAACATGCAACACTTCATTTATTAGGCTATAGACTCATCTTGCCTTGAGATGTGTGGTGTTACTCATACTACTAGTAAGACTAGCCACAATGGATAGTAACATAGACTAGTAACATGCCCATGTTACTAGTCTATGTTACTACCTCTATAGTGGGGAGTAACATATGTGTGTGGTAACATGCAACACTTCATTTATTAGGCTATAGACACATCTTGCCTTGATATATATATATATATATATATATATATATATATATATATATATATATATGTCTGTGTGTGTGTGTGATGTTACTCATACTAGTAGTACTAGCTATGTTACCACTTTCATCTCTTTCTTCATTTATTGCATGCCACATCATCTATTTAACCTAGATATGTGTGATGTTACTACCTATATATGTTACTCCCACTGTGGGTGGGTAGTCTTAGACTACCCATAGTGGGAGTAAGGGCATCTCCAACAGTTTGTATGTTATCTTGTTGGTAAAATATGCCATGTCATCAACCAACACCTTAACATACAACAACTCCAATGGATAGTATCTAGTTTGCCCAGTAGGACGTGAGATAATAAATAAGGTGCTCTCTCATTCTACATTGGAGCTTGTGCAAGGGGTGTTGGTTCATGTACATACAACCTTGCTATCTTCCCTCATTTATTGTATGACACATCATCAAAAATCCTATGTGGCAAAGTCTCCCAACAACTATCTTACAACCATTGGAGATACCCTAACATATAAAGGTAGTAATATCACACATATCTAGGTTAAATAGATGATGTGGCAAGCAATAAATGAAGAAATGGAGGAAAGTGGTAACATAGCTAGTTACAAGTAGTATGACTAACATCACACGCATATCAAGGCAAAATGAGTCTATAGTCTAATAAATGAAGTGTTGCATGTTACCACACATATGTTACTCCCCACTATAGAGGTAGTAACTGTAACACCCACAATGCGGCTATATCTCCCACGTGTCGGGGCACGACTTAGAGGCATAGCTGCATGGTAGGTTTATCGCAAGAGGGGTAATCTTCACACAATCCCATGTATTGAATAAGAAAGGGATAAAGAGTTGGCTTACAATCGCCACTTCACAGAAATACAAGTTAAACATACATCATCCAGAGTACAATCAAGGTCCGACTACGGAACCAAAATAAAAGACGAAAAACCTCCAATGCTAGATCCCCGATCGCCCCAACTGGGCTCCACTACTGAACAAACGGAAAAGACACAAAACAATGGTCAAGATCTTCATCGAGCTCCCACTTGAGCTCGGTTGCGCCACCTGCACTGGTATCATCGGCACCTGCAACTATTTGGAAGTATCTGTGAGCCACAAGGACTCAGAAATCTCACACCCGCGAGATCAAGACTATTTAAGCTTGTGGGTAGGAAAGGGTAATGAGGTGGAGCTGCAGCACTAAGCATATATGGTGGCTAACATACGCAAATAAGAGCGAGAAGAGAAGCAACGCAATGGTCGAGAAGATAGAAGTGATCAAGAAGTGATCCCGAAACTACTTACACACAAACATAACTCCAAAACCGTGTTCACTTCCCGACTCCGCCGAAAAGAGACCATCACGGCTACACACGCGGTTGATGCATTTTAATTAAGTTAAGTGTCAAGTTCTCTACTACCGGACATTAACAAATTCCTATCTACCACATAACTGCGGGCACGGCTCTCAAAAGTTTATACCCTACAGGGGTGTCCCAACTTAGCCCATCACAAGCTCTCATGGTCAACGAAGGATATTCCTTCTCCCGGGAAGACCCGATCAGTCTCGGAATCCCGGTTACAAGACATTTCGACAATGGTAAAACAAGACCAGCAAAGCCGCCCGATGTGCCGACAATCCCGATAGGAGCTGCACATATCTCGTTCTCAGGGCAACACCGGATAGGTCAAGCTACGAGTAAAACCAGCCCTCAAGTTGCCCCGAGGTGGCCCCGTAGGCTTCCCGGTTCGGACCAACACTTAGAGAAGCACTGGCCCATGGGGGTTAAAATAAAGATGACCCTCGGGTTAATTACTCCCAAGGGAAAGGTATAGGTTGTTAGGCAAATGTAAAACCAAGGTTAGGCCTTGCTGGAGGAGTTTTATTCAAAGCAAACTGTCAAGGAGTTCCCATAACACCCAACCACGTAAGGAATGCAAAATCAAGGAACATAACACCGATATGATGGAAACTAGGGCGGCAAGAGTGGAACAAAACACCAGGCATAAGGCCGAGCCTTCCACCCTTTACCAAGTATATAGATGCATTAATTAAATAGGAAATATTGTGATATCCCAACATATCCATGTTCCACCATGGAATAAACTTCAGCTTCACCTGCAACTAACAACACTATAAGAGGGGCTGAGCAAAAGCGGAAACTTAGCCAAACAACGATTTGCTAGGAATGTGGGTTAGAGGCTTGACATGGCAATATGGGAGGCATGATATAACAAGTGGTAGGTAGCACGACATAGTGGTAGAGTGAACAACTAGCATGCAAAGATAGAAGTGATTTCGAGGGTATGGTCATCTTGCCTGAGATCCCGCAAGGAAGAAGAACGAGTCCAAGAAGTAGACGAACGGACGAAGTCGAACGAATCCTCACAAACGCGACGTTATCGGAACTAACCCGAAGAAGCAACAGCGGAAAGAAGCAAACAACATGGTAAACAACTATCACATGAACATGGCATGATGCACAACCTAGTATGATGCATGTACGGTTTAAAGAGGCATGGCATGGCAAAGTGCACAAACAATACTACAAATTAAGTGGGGCTCAATATGCAACGAGTTGCATATTGACGAAACACCACATTTGATTATTTAGTTCACTCTCGTTTATGTACCCAACAATATTTAATGTTATTAAACATGGCGAGGGGTGAAGCATGATTAAACTACCTATCTAGACAAGTTTAAATGAGGCCGGAACAACAAACAACAATTCCGGAAAATCCCCATATGCATGTTATGAATTTGGTACTGTCCTGACCTAGACCATATTTTATAGTTGTTAAACATGCAAGAAAAGTGCACCATGTTAAACTAGGCATTTTTCTACCCCATTTACATATACAGATTATTTAAAATGGAGCTACGGTTATTTAGTTATGAAATAAAGCATTTTAACAAGTCATTTAAGCAAATTTAAATAAAAACAAGTTTAAATGTTTTTAACATGGATGAAAGTAGCATATTATGAAACTAGACAAAACACTAAGCATTTTATATGTTTAAAACATTTTAAACCGATGCACCATTTGTGAGTTATAATATGCATGAACATGAGGGACTTTTCTACAATTACATAAATCCTGGATAATTACTAAATTCACAGAGACAAGGAGAAAAAAAACACGCGGGCCAAAACTGTAGGCTAGCCCAACAGGAGGAAGAACAAAGGAGGGGCGCTGGGGCGCTCACCCTGGGCCAAGGCCCGGTGAGGCAGAGGAGTTGTTCGGGGGAGGCGGGGCACGCTTCGACTGGGCCTTGAGGTGTTGCAGCCCAGCGATGGCAAGTCAACACGAGCGCTGACGGGGAAGGAACGGGAGAGCGGGCAAGCGGGCACCTCGTCCTGTTCTCGTCAGGAAGCAGAGCAACGGCAGGGACTTGGTGTTCTAGTCATCACTGAAGACGAAGAGGAAGACGAGCCCGACATGGAGCGGTGGCGAGATGCGGGCGAGGGAGTAGGGCGGCACTACTGCCGGGAGAGTTTGGGGCGACGTGGAAGAGCAGGAGGCAGAGGACGCAGTGACAAAGGACTTGGCGATGGGCAGCGCGACGAGGGACTTGGTGCGGGCGAGGGCGCACGAGAACCGGCCGGATCCGAGGCCAGGGCGATGGATATGACCGGAGATGGGCGACGCCGTCCAGGAAGACCATGGCGGTGGCTCCCTAGGAAGAGAAGTGTGTGTGTGTGTGAGAGAGAGAGAGACTCTGAGAGAGGGCGCTGTCGGTGATCAAGAAGAAAAACAGAGGGGAGGGTGGAGATGAAGGGCACGGTCCTTGCTGGTCCAGTCGTCCGGCGACGAGGCTGACGAAGTGGCCGTCAGGGCCGCGGGGCTCCGGGCAGGCGAAGCCCTCCCGCTCGAGGGCTGCAGCGGCTGCTGCAGGTCGAGGAGGGCCAAGGGGAACTCCTCGCTCGGGCGTCGGGCGAGAACGGGGACGG
The DNA here is from genome assembly GCF_018294505.1 of Triticum aestivum. Classification (NCBI taxonomy): domain Eukaryota; kingdom Viridiplantae; phylum Streptophyta; class Magnoliopsida; order Poales; family Poaceae; genus Triticum; species Triticum aestivum. The sequence goes on from NC_057800.1 coordinate 148,156,555, forward strand.
AGGTGACCGTCTCCAACGTCGGCGCTGACGAGGCGGTCGGGAACATCGGGGTGAGGTGCGAGGCGACGAGGAGGAGGCAGGGCCTCGGTGCTCGCGGACGAGGGGCGTGTGGAGCGCTATGGAGCTCAGGGATTGAAGCAGAGGAGGCCGAAGGGAATTGGATCAGGGACGCAGGCGCTGATTGGATGGGGATGGATCGGGTAGGGGGAAGATCCCAAGGGGGATTTGGAAGGCGGCGATGAGATGGGACAAGCTGCCTAGAATTTAGGGTTGCTGGATTATATAGTGAGTGGGTTAGGTTAGGGGCTAATCGGACCCTCCAATTTAGATCAGACGCTCGAGACAAATAGGCTAGGGAGAACAAAATAAAAACGGAGATGTTTTATAGATGTTAGGGGATGATCCGGACCCATCGGTGACGACTGCCCGGGTCGGGTTCGGGGAAATTTTCGGACGCGCGAGGGGGTCTGAGAACTGTGCAAAGAGGGGTTAGGCGAACGAGGTCAAGTGTGTGGTTGTACTGAGAAGAGAGAGGAGGAATGCAACCCGACAACCGTTTCTGGAGACCGGAAATGTCCGACGATAGACCGGCTATAATGCCACTATAGTTAATTGTTGGGGCATCAAACGAACTCCGAATGCGATGAAACTTGGCAGGCGACCTACTAACAACATAAGAACACCACACGCCAACTTTCATCCCATTCCGAGAACATTTCCCGGCCACTTATAAAATAATATTTTGGACGTGCCGCGGGCGCGTGCAAGTGTGTCTGGGCTCAGAACGGACAACAGAGAGAACTTGGAGACCCGGACGAATGCAAGTTTTGAAAACATGCAGATGCAATGCAGATGATGACATGGCAAGATGCAACACACAAGCGAATGACAAGGCAACAACAGTGAATAATTGGAAGACACCTGGCGCAACAGTCTCGGGGCATTACAACACTCCACCACTACGAGAGGATCTCGTCCCGAGATCTAGGATGGCATCGGAGGGAAAACGGAAGAGGTAAAACTAAGTTGCTTCTTGGACAAACGAGTGAAACCACGAACCTTGCGAGGTTGAACAAATTGAAAGAAAGAATACAACGAAGATGAACAAAGTTGAAAACACTCCGTTAGAAAAGAGGAACACGGAACATTACGGGAACCTTGTGGGTTGAAAGACATAAGAAAAGAGTTACAATGGACAAGAAGTATATGCAAGCACTCCGGTTGAAACGAGATGTACAAGGGACGATAAAGACCAATTACGACAACACTCCGGTTGGAAATGGAAGGCAATAATAATAACTTGGCAAAATGGAAGCACTTGGATGAGACTCCGGTTAGAAGAGGAATGATAGTCACAACACTCCGGTTAAACAAGAGAGAGAAGGAATAAGAATGATATAATTTAGGCAGCACTCTGACTGTAAATGGAAGGAATTGAACATGATCTTGACAAAACAAGATGATGGGTCAAAGAGAGCAACATCACAATGCCTCCAGAACAAATATAAGAATGGAATCGAAAGAACAAAGAAGAAGACAACATGTTCTGCCTGAAATGAATTTAAGAAAGCATCCTTAGAAATAAGGATTGAATGGAGTTGTTGGAAGATCAATACGAAAGGATATGATCCTCGTGGGCTTATGGAGACATCTCAAGATTGATTAGTTGAGATGGACGAAGAGATGGAAAACTTCTTTCACCGCGAGAATAGGTGGAAACTTGGATCATTGATAAACACCATAATAGCAACATTCCTTAGGGATGGCTTTAAGTGAAATCTATACCAAGATAGCTCCAACGAAGAGATAGATGGATTGAAAAGATCTCATGCTCAAAGAAATTGATGGGTTTAACTATCTCATTCTTAACAACTATTGAATCATGACACACGAAGGGAAATTGTCAAGAATGACATAACACCACCTGAAAAGATAAGATAGAAAGAATTGCACTTCGGAATGCAAGATGAAGAATACTTGAAGTGTAGCTTGGCGGATCATAGCTTCGAGAGAAATCTTGAGGACAATTGAAGAATAAAAGGAATCCTAGACGAACCACCATATAGAGACTCCATGATGAACTCTAGTAAAAAAAGGATGATAAAAAGAAAGAGAAGTTGAAAACACAAGGTGAAGCCATGCAATGATTTAGATGGATCTTCGTGATGATGAGAGCTTGGAACTCCGGGAAAAGAAAAGATGAAACAATTGAAATTAAGAATTTTGACGAACCTCCAGAATAAGGAATTAATCACTTTGATGAAACAAGAATAAGAATTACATTATGCTTATCCTTCATCAATTAAATTGATGACAAGCAAAGGATTTGGCATACTACTTATTCTTCTTGAAAAGATTGAAGGGATACAGTCAAACTTGGGAAGGTCTTCAATGAACCACCGGTATGACTTGGGAAGAACGAATGAATTGATATGATAACCAAGGAAGGGAACTCTTGAACGAACCACCGTAAGTATTTAAAAGAACGGGTAAATAAAATAAATGCATCGGCAGGAGGAATTGGAAAATGAACAAAGATACTTGATAGAATTTAGGTACAAGTGAAACGAAGGGATCATGAACTGACTAGAGAATACTTGAGCGATGCACTGGTAAGATTTGGAGAATGAGAGCTGAAAGCTGGAATGAATAATTCTGAGATGATGTGCTTCGGAGAATCAAACTGAAAAGACTCCTGAATTGCTCCGGATGGGTGAAAAGAATTCTCACAATTGAAAAACAATTATGAGAGGATGGCAGCAAGCTATAACCACGAATCTTTGGAAGAACGGGTAAGATTTGGAGGAGAAACTCTTCTTCGGTCTTCAAATGCAGAGAATGACGATGAGAAACACCACCATGAATTGTTGAGACACTCCGGAATAATGAAGAATATAAAGGTTGAATCAACAATGAAAAGAATTTGAAAGATCTTGGAGAAAGACATTTGACTGATGACAATTCATTCTTACGTCAAACTTTGAAATGAATTTGAGAATAGCTCCAGGAAAATTAGAAGAGTAGTTAAGATCCTGGGGAAAGACCTATGGGTTAGGGCCCACTCAAAAGATACACCGTTGAACAATTTGAAAGAGAGATTGCGCCGGTTGAATTAAATGGCTTGAATGAGATTACAACCTCGAAAGAGCTTGAACAAATGTAGAGTGGAAACACGAATCTTTGAGATATCTTCAGCACACTAAAACAATTGAATAGCGAGAAGTGGATGATTAAGAGGTGCACCGGCATGAGAAAACATTTGAAATGAGGAAAAGATATGATCGACAAAGCTTGAATTTAATCCACCGGAGAAGAAAAAGAATGAAGAATGACGAACTTGAAGCTCTGTTAGTATCTTCCTGAGAATCACCGGATAAGAACATTGATTGAACAAAAATGAAGAGACTTGACATGAATAAAATGGATACTTGATTTAGAAATCTGAGTCCTTGAAGAAAAAGGGTGGGAGGGCGGGAAAAACAAAGGCAACTTGGGCAGATGGAAAGGATACCGTTGAGAAAACTTAGAGTTGATCTTGCGGATATTGAAAATGATCAGATCCACTTGAAGGAAACACGTCGGTTGAAAAAGGATTGGCATGACAATCTCGATGATCATTAAGGATTAGTATTCACATAGAAATATGAGAACACCACTCTGGAAAGGTATGGAATCAACACTTGACATTGAAGCAACTCGAATACCACAACTCAAAACAAAACAAAGGATTGGCTTGCAAAATAAGCCGGAAACAAACATATGATAGATCCCATATCGTATCATGTGTCTGTTGGAAATATATCCTACGAGCTACTTGCATTCCCACTTATAAACTCCTGAAACTTTCTAGTTATGCAATCAGGTGTTGGGGATACAGGGGAAGCATAATATCTCACCCAAACTAACAATCCCTACATCCAGCTGTATCCATCCTTCAACACATAACCAAGAAACCTTCAAAAATCATGTACCTCAACCTTAGAAAAGAATCCGTTATACGAGTTATGGCAATACTCCCGAACTCCCGCCCCAGTACTGGGTGGCGTCGAGGTTATCTCACCAACAACTGCATAAAAGAGATTTTCGATGTCTGCGAAACTCAGGTATTCCAGAACTACAACGATAAAATTGCGATGACAACACCTCGGAGCTCAACTCCCCAGGACACTGCCACAACCCCCAAATGTCAGGAGGCACCAAGAACAATGTTCTCGTCACAATACTATCGGAACGATTCCAAGATACCCGCGTGATCCTAATTTTTTTTCATGAAATTTGAGGAGGGAAGAGTCAAAACTTCTACGTCAGGAGGCCTCACCAGAGTGATGAAAGGACTGAGGAGTAAAAAGAATCCTACTCTCCGATATATATAATCCTAAGACTCAAAACATTTTGTTCTAGACTCAACAACATCAGCGATTCGATCAAGCAGGGGGCTCCTAAGTCGGGGATGGCTCTGATTACCAACTTGTAACACCCACAATGCAGCTATATCTCCCATGTGTCGGGGCACGACTTAAAGGCATAGCCGCATGGTAGGTTTGTCGCAAGAGGGGTAATCTTCACACAATCCCATGTATTGAATAAGAAATGGATAAAGAGTTGGCTTACAATCGCCACTTCACACAAATACAAGTTAAACATACATCATCCAGAGTACAATCAAGGTCCGACTACGGAACCAAAATAAAAGAAGAAAAACCCCAAATGCTAGATCCCCGATCGTCCCAATTGGGCTCCACTACTTAACAAACGGAAAAGACACAAAACAATGATCAAGATCTTCATCGAGCTCCCACTTGAGCTCGGTTGCGCCACCTGCACTGGTATCATCGGCACCCGCAACTCTTTGGAAGTATCTGTGAGTCACGAGGACTCAGCAATCTCACACCTGCGAGATCAAGACTATTTAAGCTTATGGGTAGGAAAGGGTAATGAGGTGGAGCTGCAACACTAAGCATATATGGTGGCTAACATACGCAAATAAGAGCGAGAAGAGAAGCAACGCAACGGTCGAGAAGCTAGAAGTGATCAAGAAGTGATCCTGAAACTACTTACGCACAAACATAACTCCAAAACCGTGTTCACTTCCCGGACTCCGTCGGAAAGAGACCATCACGACTACACACGCGGTTGATGCATTTTAATTCAGTTAAGTGTCAAGTTCTCTACAACCGAACATTAATAAATTCCCGTCTGCCACATAACTGCGGGCATGGCTCTCAAAAGTTTATACCCTGCAAGGGTGTCCCAACTTAGCCCATCACAAGCTCTCACGGTCAACAAAGGATATTCCTTCTGCCGGGAAGACCTGATCAATCTCGGAATCCCGGTTACAAGACATTTCGACAATGGTAAAACAAGACCAACAAAGCCGCCCGATGTGCCGACAATCCCGATAGGAGCTGCACATATCTCGTTCTTAGGGCAACACTGGATAGGTCAAGCTACGAGTAAAACCAGCCCTCAAGTTGCCCCGAGGTGGCCCCGTAGGCTTCCCGGTTCGGACCAACACTTAGAGAAGCACTGGCCCGTGGGGGTTAAAATAAAGATGACCCTCGGGTTAATTACTCCCAAGGGAAAGGTATAGGTTGTTAGGCAAATGTAAAACCAAGGTCGGGCCTTGCTGGAGGAGTTTTATTCAAAGCGAACTGTCAAGGGGTTCCCATAACACCCAACCGCGTAAGGAACGCAAAGTCAAGGAACATAACACCGGTATGACGGAAGCTAGGGCGGCAAGAGTGGAAAAAAACACCAGGCATAAGGCCGAGCCTTCCACCCTTTACCAAGTATATATATGCATTAATTAAATAAGAGATATTGTGATATCCCAACATATCCATGTTCCAACATGGAACAAACTTCAGCTTCACCTGCAACTAACAACACTATAAGAGGGGCTGAGCAAAAGCGGAAACTTAGCCAAACAACAGTTTGGTAGGAAGGTGGGTTAAAGGCTTGACATGGCAATATGGGAGGCATGATATAATAAGTGGTAGGTAGCGCGACATAGCGGTAGAGCGAACAACTAGCAAGCAAATATAGAAGTGATTTCAAGGGTATGGTCATCTTGCCTGAGATCCCGCAAGGAATAAGAACGAGTCCAAGAAGTAGATTGAAAGTGCAACTATCCCTAGGTGGTTTTGGTAATTCATAACAACATATAGCTCATTGAGCTAATGCTATTCCAAGATGATTATTTCAGGAAAGCTCAATGATTGGCATGGCATGGATGTGAAAGTGGAACCCTCAAAATGCTAAGGACAAAGGATTGGCTCAAGCTCAAAAGCTCAAGACTCTTCATTTTATATTTTAGTGATCCAAGATCACATTGAGTCTTTAGGAAAAGCCAATACTATCAAGGAGGGATGAGGTGTTGCTTAATGAGCCTCTTGCTTCATGTGCTTAGTGATATGCTCCAAAACCCTCAACTACTTTCCCATATCCACATATGACCTAAACCCTAAGCCAAACTCGGTCATACCGATTCTTTCTATCCGGCACCACCGAGTTTCATTTGTCATAAGCCACTGCCAAACCCTAGCAATTCGGTTCTACCAATAGGGATCTCGGTCTCACCGAGATGGGATTGCAAACTCTCTGTTTCCCTTTCGTAACTTTTCGGTCTCACCGAAAGAGCGAATCGGTCCCACCGAGATTGCAATGTAAATTCAATGTTTCCTTTTTGTAACTTTTCGGTCTCACCGAAAGAGCAAATCGGTCCCACCGAGTTTGCCTGACCAACTCTCTGGTTGGCTAATTACCAAAATCGGTCTCACCGAGTTTGTGTAATCAGTCTCACCGAGATTACATTATGCCCAAACCCTAACCATATCGGTCCTACCGAGTTGCATGTCAGTCCCACCGAAAATCTCTAATGGTCACTAGGTTTACCTTTTCGGTCCGACCGAGTTTGTCGATTCGGTCCCACCGAGATTGGAAAACTGTGTGTAACGGTTGGATTTTGTGTGGAGGCTATATATACCCCTCCACCTCCTCTTCATTCGGAGAGAGAGCCATCAGAACACATACACAATTCCAACTCATATGTTCTGAGAGAGAACCACCTACTCATGTGTTGAGACCAAGATAGTCCATTCCTACCATATGAATCTTGATCTCTAGCCTTCCCCAAGTTGCTTTCCACTCAAATCTTCTTTACACAAAATCCAAATCCTATGAGAGAGTGTTGAGTGTTGGGGAGACTATCATTTGAAGCACAAGATCAAGGAGTTCATTACCTACACACCATTTGTTGCTTCTTGGAGAGTGGTGTCTCCTAGATTGGCTAGGTGTTACTTGGGAGCCTCCGACAAGATTGTGGAGTTGAACCAAGGAGTTTGTAAGGGCAAGGAGATCGCCTACTTCGTGAAGATCTACCGCTAGTGAGGCAAGTCCTTCGTGGGCGATGGCCATGGTGGGATAGACAAGGTTGCTTCTTCATGGACCCTTTGTGGGTGGTTGCTTCTTCGTGGACCCTTCGTGGGTGGAGCCCTCCATGGACTCGCGCAACCGTTACCCTTTGTGGGTGGAGCCCTCCATGGACTCGCGCAACCGTTACCCTTCGTGGGTTGAAGTCTCCATCAACGTGGACGTACGATAGCACCACCTATCCGAACCATGGGAAAAACATCCGTGTCTCCAATTGCGTTTGAATTCTCCAAACCCTTCCCTTTACATTCTTGCAAGTTGCATGCTTTACTTTCCGCTGGCGATATACTCTTTGCATGCTTGCTTGAATTGTGTGATGATTGCTTGACTTGTCCTACAATAGCTAAAATCTGCCAAGAACTAAAATTGGGAAAATGTTAAGTTTTTATTTCGTCAAGTAGTCTAATCACCGCTCCTCTAGACATACTTTCGATCCTACAAGTGGTATCAGAGCATTGGTCTCCATTTGCTTTGATCTCCATAGCTTTTGGTGGTCATAGCCTTGGTTTCACAACCTAGGAGAGTATGGCGTCTAGCGAGGGAAATTATCACCGTAGAGGTCCTTACTTTGATGGTACTAATTTTGCTAGTTGGAAGGATAAAATGAAAATGCATATTCTTGGACATAACCCCGCCGTTTGGGCTATTGTGTGTGTTGGTTTGCAAGGTGACTTCTTTGATGGGAAAGAACCAAACCGTGAAGCTACCGCGGATGAGTTGAAGATGTTGCAATACAATGCTCAAGCTTGTGATATTCTCTTCAACGGATTGTGCCCCGAAGAATTCAACAAAATCAGCCGTCTTGAGAATGCAAAGGAAATTTGGGACACTTTGATTGATATGCACGAAGGTACCGACTCCGTCAAGGAATCCAAGTTGGATGTGCTTCAAAGTCAACTTGACAAGTTCAAAATGAAGGATGGTGAAGGTGTCGCTGAAATGTACTCTAGGCTTGCTCTCATCACAAATGAGATTGCCGGCTTAGGAAGTGAAAGATGACTGATAGATTCATCATCAAGAAGATTCTAAGAGCCTTGGATGGAAAATACTATACCGTGTGCACATTGATCCAAATGATGCCCAATTACAAAGATCTCAAGCCAACGGAGGTGATTGGAAGAATTGTTGCTCATGAGATGTCACTTAAGGATAAAGAGGAACTTCACAACAAATCAAGCGGTGCCTACAAAGCCTGATGTGAAGCCCCTACATCATCAAGTGAGAAACAAAACTTCAATGAAGAATTGAGCTTAATGGTGAAGAACTTCAACAAGTTCTACAAGAGTAGAAGCAAAGATAGAAGCTTCAAGTCAAGGTCCTACAATGACAAAAGATCTTCTAGTCGAGAGCGAAACTGCTACAGTTGTGGAAGACCTGGACACTATTCCAATGGGTGTACGGCTCCCTACAAGAGAAGAGAAGATTCTCCAAAAAGAAGAAGCAAAGGATCACCACCAAGAGAGAGAAGGAGTAGAGATGATCGCTATGAACGAAGATACTCACGGAGAAGCAAGGATTCGAAAAGAAGGAAAAATCATCAAGGAGCTATACAAGACGAAGACATCAAGCTCATGTTGGTGAATGGGCATCCGACTCCGACAGCCACTCTGAAAAATGTTATCACTCCGACTCCGAAGATACTCAAGATGAAGGTGTTGCTGGTCTAGCACTTGTGTCAACCAACTCCTACGACATATTTGACTCACCAAATGAAGGAATTGGAAGATGCTTCATGGCAGAAGGTCCTAAGGTAACACACCCCGAGTATGTTGATTTCAATAGTGATGAAGATGACTTGTTAGGTGATGATTTGCTTATTGACAACTCTAGTGATGAATACTATGATGAAACTTCAATTAATCATGCTAATCAAGATAAAACGAATGACAATGATAAGGAGAAGATTGAGGCTCTAACTAAAGAACTAAACACTCTTAAGTTAGCTCATGAAACTATCTTCGAAGATCATTGAGAACTTTTAAGAGCTCATGAGAAATTACGCTTTGAAAAGCTCAATATTGAGCAAGAGCATGAGTTCTTAAAAGCAATCAATGATGATCTCCGCAAGAAAAGTTCTTCTTACATTGCCAAGCATTTACTCTTATCCACTTACATGCCTCAAGTCAAGTCTAGTAACAAGAACAAGAAAGATTCTTCCTCTAGCAGTAACAATGATCATGCTAAATCCAACATTGTTGCTTCTAGTAGTTCTCTTGATTCCACTAATGATTCTCTTAGCCAAGTTACACTTGAGCAAGAAAATAGCTTATTGAAGGGAATTATAGAGAAAGGAGTGTACAAAAGCCTTACCGGGAGTAAGCAATTCGAGGAAATTGTGCGCAAGCAAGGAATGCTCTGGAAGAATCAAGGTATTGGTTTTGAACGAAAGTTCAATGCCAATGGAGTTGAGTGGGAAGAAGATCAATACCCCAAGACAAAGTTTGTTCCTCAAAAAGAGAAGTATGATACTTATTTCAAGGGGACACAAGCTCAAGATGATCTTCCACTACAAGACTACAAGCAAAAAGGCAAGGACAAGCTTCAAGAGGAAATTGATGCATTTGAAGAAGCTCCTAAGACCTTAGTCAAGTGGATTCCCAAGACTACTTCAAGTTCCACTTCATCAAGTACGACTACAACTCCAAGGATTCCCATCAAGATGGTGTGGATCCAAAAGAAGAAGAACTAGAGAGTTCTTGAGGGTGACTCCGCCAACATACTTCACTCTTATCATTTTGGCAAGAACAAGTGCAATCAACTTCCACATCTTGCACTAGTTCAAGGAGTCACAAACCCTCTTGTTGGTAAGACAAGGGGCAAGGTAACCTAAAAGCTTTCATGGACATCATCTTGTGTGTGCATCACTCTATGTCTATGGATATCCTTGTTTGTTCCTTGTGGGACTAACCCATGTAGGTATTGAAAGTGCAATTCACTCAAATGGATAGCTCCAAGTGATCTACATCAACATTGAGCATCCACATCTTCAACATCTACATGAAGTCATCATAGACAAAACCCGAGGTTAGTTCACCCCTCTAAGGGGGGATATCACATCTAGGGGGAGCTTTACTCTAAGACTTGAGCTAAAGCAACTCTAAAGATGTGAACACAACAATGCTTTATGTAAAAGTGGTAACCCCACTTGAGCTTAAACAATGAGTATGACCTATGATCAAGTGTTCTCACTTGACTCCTAAGTCAATATACTCATATATAGATGACCTTGTCATCGCAAATTGCTTGATAGATGCTAGAATTGGTTGTGCATGCCTTGTCACATATTTCATTTGTCATCTTATTGTGTGAGCATGCTGGTTGCATATTTTACTCATTCGAGGACATCCACTTGTTGTTTTGATTGTTTGGTTTTATTTCCTTTTGCCAAGTGGATGGACAAGAATGCCTAAGAACCTCCTCTAGCTATCTATGCTTTTCTCGTCTCAAACTCTATTCATGCTACATCACAAAATTTGATCAAGTCAGATTCGAACCACTCTGTGTGAGGAGCGCTCGGAGTCCCCGATTCGTCATAGACTTAAACTTCCAAAACCTCTTTATGATTCTCGGTCTGACCGATACCCCACTTTCGGTCCTACCGAGATCATTAAGTTGATATAGGTTTTCGATCTCGGTGCAACCGATTTGAACCTTTCGGTCACACCGAGTTTCAGTAACTGCTTGCAGTTATGAATCTCGGTGCCACCGAGTTGTTCCACTCGGTCACACCGACGGGGTCGGGCTATATATAGTCACGGGCAAAATTTGGAAATTTCTCCGAACCCCTTCGCCCGCGCGATAGCCTGCTCTGCCAACATGGTCTCCGGATCGTCCTCTCGCCGCCAGCCGCCTCTAGTCGCTGGTCTCCATCACCGTCAACGGAATTCTACCCTGCCGTTGCCGCCGTAGCGAGTCTCCGCCGAACTAGGGTATGGACTCGATCTTTGTGCTATTCTCCAATCCGATTCTTAGCACATTGTGATCATCATGATTCTTGCCACGATTGAAACACTCCTATCCAGTCAATGCGCTCGTGGATTAGGTTTGATTCGAAAATTTTAGGGTTAGGTTTCCGCCGAAACCATCTCGGACCCACCGAGTTGAAAAACTCGGTCCCGCCGATTTGGCTTATGCCATTGCACAAGTGAGACTCGGTCTGACCGAGAATTACTTATCGGTGTGACCGATTTTGGAACTTTGTGAAACCCTAGCAGTCTCGGTGCCACCGAACTATGACCCGATCTGACCGAGTTCACTAGTTTAGGTTCCAAAACTGCTTCGGTATCACCAAGTTTAAAAATCGGTAGATCCGAGATGATTTCAGTGGGAAACTAAAACTAAGTTTTTGGATCATTCTTTTGCAAAAATCTCTGCATTTTGTGATGCTCATCCACTCTATCTCATCTATAACCTATTCACAGGGTCAGCAGTCAGAGTTTGCAACATGTCTGATCAGAGTGACAGCCAGAACATGTCAGAACAGCAAGTGCAGATGAGTGAGGGCACTAGTCCCTCCAGCTCTTCAGATGATGGCAGCAGAAGTACCCCAAGCAATCTGCCAAAAGCTGCCACCAGACAAAGGAAGAAGAGAACTTCAGATTCTGAGGATGAAGATTATGTGGCAGAAGAGGAAGCAACTTCAAAGAGAGTAGTGCTTGAGAAGGAACATGGCTCAGCTCAAGGCACAAAGCCAGGGATGAAAGTCAAAAGGCCAGCAGGCAGGCAGCCTATGTCAAAGGCCAGAGCTTCAACTGAGAAGCCCACCCCCATAGAGCCAGTTGCTGCTGAAGGCAAGAAAAGGAAGGAAAGGGTCAAGAAGACCGTAGCCAGAGTGCTTGGAAAGGCTTCCATCATGGAAGAAGAGGAAGAAGAAGAGGTTGCTGCACCAGCACCTAAGGCACCTAAGCTTATGGGTGATGCTATCAGGACAGGGGCTGCCACATCTAAGCCCAAAGAAGCACCCAAAGCTGCCTCCAAGCCCAAGTCTGCGCCAAAGAGAAATACAAGGAGCATACCTGCAGCTGAGAAGAACAAGGCCCCAGTGCCTGAAGCTGCAGAAGAAGATGATGAAGAGCAAGTACTCAGAAAACTCAAGCCCAAGATCCCAGACCACAACGATGCTCATCCTGTGGCTGAGGATATGAAGCTCAGGAGAGACTCAGGGCTGAGGAAGTGGAGAGAAGCAGATCCATATGCTTCAAGGAGAAGAACTGCTGTGGATTACAGATTTCACACCAAGGAACAGTAGGACTTCTATGAGATAGTGCTGCTTGATAAGAAGCCAATAGTCTGTGACATGAGATGGGTTGATTGGGAGTACATCAAGGACAACGAAGAGTACTACCCTGGAGTGTATGACAGCTTCAATGCTTGTGGAGTAGCAGACTTTGTTGGGCAGAAGCTCACAAAGTGGAATGAGGAACTTATTATGCAATTCTACTCCATGGCACACTTCTATCCAGATGGTAGGATAACATGGATGTCTGATGGTAGGAGGTACCAATCTACAGTTGCTGAATGGGCTCAGCTGATCAATGCCCCAGAAGAGAATGAGGATGACTTGGACATATATGCCAAGAAGAAGATGGACCACAACTCAATGTCAAACATGTACAAGGAGATCCCAAGTGAAGCACTTGATACTTTCAAATTTGGCTCAGTGCATTATCTTCTGTCAGGGCTGCCAACTATCAATTGGATACCGAGGCACACCTTATTGCCCAAATCTGGAGATCACAAGATGATCAGGGGCCACGCGATCAATTTGCTACATATCTTTGATGTGCCACAAAAGTTCAAGGTGATGAGGAACTGCAGGCTGGCCCAACATGAGGAAGAACAAAGGAGGGGCGCTGGGGCGCTCACCCTAGGCCAAGGTCCGGTGAGGTAGAGGAGTTGTTCGGGGAAGGCGGGGTGCGCTTTGACTGGGCCTTGAGGCACTGTAGCCCAGCGACGACAAGTCAGCACGAGCGCTGACGGGGAAGGAACATGCGAGCGGGCAAGCGGGCACCTCGTCCTGTTCTCGTCAGGAAGCAGAGCAACGGCAGGGACTTGGCATTCTAGTCATCACTGAAGACGAAGAGGAAGACGAGCCCGGCGTGGAGCGGTGGCGAGATGCAGGCGAGGGAGTAGGGCGGCGCTGCTGCCGGGAGACTTTGGGGTGACGCGGAAGAGCAGGAGGCAGAGGACGCAGTGACAGCGGACTTGGTGATGGGCTGCGCGACGAGGGACTTGGCGCGGGCGAGGGCACACGGGAACCGGCCGGATCCGAGGCCAGGGCGATGGATCTGACCGGAGATGGGCGACGCCGTCGGGGAAGACCATGGCGGCGGCGACTCCCTGTGAAGAGAAGCGAGAGAGAGAGAGAGACTCTAAGAGAGGGCGTTGTCGGTGATCAAGAAGAAAAACAGAGGGGAGGGTGGAGATGAAGGGCACGGTCCTTGCTGGTTCGGTCGGCCGGCGACGAGGCTGACGAAGTGGTTGTCGGGGCCGCGGGGCTCCGGGCAGGCGAAGCCCTCCCGCTCGAGGGTTGCGGTGGCTGCTGCAGGTCAAGGAGGGCCAAGGGGAACTCCTCACTTGGGCATCGGGCGAGAACGGGGACGGAGGTGACTGTCTCCAACGTCGGCGCTGACGAGGCGGTCGGGAACGTCGGGGTGAGGTGCAAGGCGACAAGGAGGAGGCAGGGCCTCGGTGCTCGCGGACGAGGGGCGTGTGGAGCGCTATGGAGGTCAGGGATCGAAGTAGAGGAGGCCTAAGGGAATTGGACCGGGGACGCAGGCACTAATTGGATGGGGATGGATCGGGCAGGGGAAGATCCCAAGGGGGATTTGGAAGGTGGCGGCAAGATGGGACAAGCTGCCTAGAATTTAGGGTTGTTGGATTATATAGTGAGTGGGTTATGTTAAGGGCTAATCGGACCCTCCGATTTAGATCGTACGCTCGAGATAAATAGGCTAGGGAGAACAAAAATAAAAACGGAGATGTTTTATAGATGTTAGGGGATGATCCGGACCCATCGGTGACGACTGCCAGGGTCGGGTTCGGGGAAATTTTCGAACGCACGAGGGGGTGTGAGAACTGTGCAAAGAGGGGTTATGCGAACGAGGTCAAGTGTGTGGTTGGATTGAGAAGAGAGAGGAGGAATGCAACCCGGCAACCGTTTTCGGGGACCAGAAACGTCTGACGGTAGACCGGCTATAATGCCACTATAGTTAACTGTTGGGGCATCAAACGAACTCCGAATGTGATGGAACTTGGCAGGCGACCTACTACATAACAACACCGCACGCCAACTTTCATCCCATTCCGAGAACATTTCCTGGCCACTTATAAAATAATATTTCGGACGTGCCGCGGGCGCGTGCAAGTGTGACTGGGCTCAGAAGGGACAACGGAGAGAACTGGGAGACCCGGACGAATGCAAGTTTTGAAAACATGCAGATGCAATGCGGATGATGGCATGGGAAGATGCAACACGCAAGTGAATGACAAGGCAACAACAACGAATAACTGGAAGACACCTGGCGCAACGGTCTCGGGGCGTTACAGTAACATAGACTAGTAACATGTGCATGTTAATAGTCTATGTTACTATCCATTGTGGCAAGTCTAACTAGCTATGTTACCACTTTCCTCTCTTTCTTCATTTATTGCTTGCCACATCATCTATTTTATCTAGATACGTGTGATGTTACTACCTATGTTACTCCCACTGTGGGTAGTCTAAGCAGGCTATAAGGAATAGAATAATGTATATGTGCTTATTAGTTGGAGGAAAGAGAAGAGAAGCGGGCTCTTGGTTAGTAGAGCCAGCTACAACATGAGACCCAAGACACTTTGTGAGGATGTAAGGTGGGCCAACTATTGATAAACTAGTACGTATATAAAACTTATTATTGTACATGCCCGCTAAGAGGTTGGCTGTATATGACATGGCAACTTCTTATAGCCGACCCTTGGCTGTATTATTAACCTTGCTCTTAGTGAGGTAGCTAGTATATCATAGACGACTAGCTAGCTAGTATCAGATCACTAGCCATAGTGGGAGTAATTTCAGTAGTAACATCGACTCCAACTCAGCAAACTTGCTTATGTGGCAATAAGTTAATGAGGAGAGAGATAGTTTCAATAACTTAGCTAGTTACTGTAACATCACATGTCCCAATGCAATATGAGTACTTATGTTACTACCCACTATGAAGGTAGTAACATATATAGTCTAGGGATATGTGTATGTTACTACTGTATTCTCCATTGTGGCTATTCTCATACTACCTCCTTTCCAGTTTAACTATGTGCCACATCATCCAAAAAGTCTAGTTTACATGCATCGTACCGCTTGATACTCCCATATTACGACCAGCCTTATTAGAGTGGCTATACTAGGGGTATCATAGCCGGTATATCATGCACTCGGGAATATAAAATATGATGATGTGGCAAAGAAGCAGTAACATATGTAGATACCGTAACATATATATATATATATATATATATATATATATATATATAAAATAAATGCTATACTACTTTGTGTCATGCATGGCCATAAATACGGTCATCTATGATATATACCCCCTCTGTAAACTAATATAAGAGCGTTTAGGTCACTATTTTAGTAATCTAAACGCTCTTATATATATATATATATTAGTCTACAGAGGGAGCTAGTACTACTCTATGATACTATATATGCACTATGAAGGTATGTACGTACTCTACGATACTATATACTCCCTCTGTAAACTAATATAAGAGCGTTTAGAATACTAAAGTAGTGATCTAAACGCTCTTATATTAGTTTACATAGGGAGTATTAGTTTACAGAGGGAGCTAGTATATGGCACTCTCCACCATACTCGTGATTTCTTATCGTGGAAAAAATTGGAGGCGAAACGATGAACTCATGTTTTCATTCGAACAAAAATATGATGTTAGGTAATGTAAATGTTTCCAAAGAGCACACAGTTCACTCACGAGAGTCGTGTGTCCACTAAACCATGGCCGATGCACCCCCACCCCTCTGCCGCGCGCGCGATCTGAGTCGTGCTTTCTGATTGGCCAGAACCCAAACCCCACGGATCATATGTCTGCACCGTTGGATTCTCCTTGATCGAACGGCGATCCTCATCCCTTTCGACAACACATGTACATGTTTTCAAATAGCCCCTCCAAAAACTGTTTTCAAATAGCACACAGTTCACACACGAAAGCCGTGTACCTACCAAACCATGGCCGATGCCCCCCTCGCTGCGTGCGCGATCTGAGTCGTGCGTTCTGATTGGCCAGAACCCAAACCCCACGGATCGTACGTCTGCGTCGTTGGATGCTCCCGGATTGAACGGCAATCCTCATCCCTTTTGATAGGAAATGCAATCCGGCTAGGAATTGATTTATATGCCAACATGCACAGTAAATGCCAAAAAATGTCTTACATATAGCACATGAGACCTGAAATGCGCCAGCAAATCAAACCCATGGTAAAATTGTGATTGGTTTACGTGGGAAAAATTTAGAGGTGAAACGATGAACTCACGTCTTCATTTCAAACGAAATTATTTTGTTTGTGCACACGAGCACTTAGAGGCAACCGTTTGCATAGGCCTTTCCGCGCGCACGGTGACCGGGGATATTTTTCACCCTTTTCACCTAGGCCGCCAACACCCAGAGTCCCCAACACCCCCCACCGTCCTCCCGCGTTTCACTCAACTAGTCCACCAAATCTCCTTCGCCAGCTCCCCCTCCCACCAGATCCACAGCAGAACCCTCTCCGGTGCCGTCGTGCTCACCCCGGCCGTGTGCCCACTCTTCAGCATCAAGCCTACCTCCACTTCCATTCCCAACACGCGGCGGCCCGTGCCTTGTCGTCTTTGTTTGCTCACCAACCACCCTCGAGCATATCAATGCAGTAAACCTCGCCTCTCCTGTGGTCCGGCTGGGTTTGCATTAAGAAGCCTGTTAGTTAGTGCTCTCCATCGCGGTGAGGCATATTTCATCGCAATCCCTCTTGCAATTTCGTTCCGTATGTCCCCAAATTGGCTATAAAATAACGGAGATCATATATATGTTCATTATCTACCTTCCTTACTACATATAAGCTGTATTTGTTCCAATAAGTTACTGCCTATTTACAGATCGCGGGCGCCCGAGTCACACAAACTTAACAAATTAGCCGTACATTTTCTAAATTATTGCATGGCATGTTTAGAAAGCTTGATACCAAGTTGTTAGTTTTATGCTTATCCTCTTTTCTTGAGTTTCGCATGTGTTCTTTGTAGATGCCGAGTAGCAGTGACAACACTCATTCAGGCCATGTATCTTCATCTGATTCGGACAACCCCAAGTCTTCAGCAGATTGTGAGGGATCAAGTAGTCTTGAACGGGATAGAGCTGCAGCAATTACCCTTCCGGCCAGGACACGAAGGAATGCTCCAAGGAAGCCCACACACCAGCCTAAAGGTGTATATGAAGTTACCAAGATTGATTTAAAGTCCTGGGCTCCAACTAAACCAGGTAAAGGACGCATGAGGTTCAGGAGTGTGTGTGGATTTGTTGGCAGGGCAAGGCTCAACATTAATCTGCCGGGGTTTCGGAAGGCTGACACAGAAACATGGCGAAGGATAGTCCGGGAGATCATGGATCACTTCAACGTTCCAGAGCAGTGGAGAATGCAGGTGGAACACGCTGCACTGAAGAAGGCTAGGGATGCTTGGAGAAATTGGAAGCACGTGCTGTACAAGAAGTACTTGAGTGAAGGCAAGGACCCAATCCCCGCATACCCCCAAATTACAAAGGAAGACTGGGCAGAATTCAAAAGGGTCAAGGCAACTCCAGAGTTTCTTGAGAAGAGTTTCAAGCAATCAAAACTTCAGAAGAACATACACCCCCACCGTATGGGTGTGGCAGGATACTACGACATGAAACTGATATGGGAACAGGAGGACAAAGAAGCAGTAGCAGCGGGTGGGAATCCGGTCTTTAGTGAAATTAGGGGCGAACGCGCCAGAGACTACTTGCGGGCACGTGCAAAGAGGCGTGATGACGAAACTTATTACTTTGAAAACGCACTTGATGCCAAACTGTATGAAGTGATGGTAGAGGCTTCCAAGATCCCTGGAAGGTTCTACAGGAACTTAGGGCCATGTGACATTCTGTCCATTGCTTTGGAGACAAAAGAGCCCCCTGGCTGTGCAAGGGGTATAAGTGTTAATGTCCCGCACAAGAGGGCTTTCACACTCAACAAAGAAGAGAGGCTCAACATGAAAAAAGCGAGGAGTGAAATGAAGCAGAATGCATTGTTTGAAAAGTTGAAGAAGGAGAATTATCCAGCTGTTCAAAAGGATGTTGAGGAGTCAACGATGATGTAGAAGACTCTAACACTGACAGATAGCCAGCAAATGGGAGGGGAGGCGGGCATGGATGATGCTGCTTATTGCGCGACAACACTGCACAAGAGTAGCTGTGCATCAGCTGACCCCAGCGACACTGAGACTGCAGCTGCTCGTGATGATGCTATATCTAATCTATCTGGAATGAAAGATAGACTGAAGGGCGTGCTTAAACATTATGAAGGTACATTAAAATGTGCAACAACCAGGGTTTGCCCACCCTTCTTGGAAGATGGCCTCTTCTTGGACAATGTGCCATTGAAGCCGGGCTGTGTGAAGTGCTACGTGACTGAAGTAAAGCCTGGATTCAATGAATTTGCCCTGAAGAATGTCCTAGGAGACTTCAATGAGAAAAGGACCTTGGGAGAAACACTGTTACATCACATCCAGTGGCCACGAAAGGAAATAGAGTTCATCGATGAGATTCCTGAAGCCCCGCCAAGAGAAACCACTGTCTCCCCTCAACTTGTGACACTCTCCTTGCCACAGCAGCTCTCGCAGGCTGATGCATCAACCTGTGATCAGCCGGCCCGACTTTGTGGCGTACAGGCCATGTAATCCTCCACCCAAAGCATCCAATGGCAAGGACTACAACTAATGATGACGCACCACCGGTTCAGATGCTGGCCACTGAAGCAGCGGGGGGAGAACCAACTGTAGCACATGCTCGGCAGACCAACCTGATGAAACAGACTGCTAAGCAGTCTGATGCTTCGGAACCGCCTGCTAAGCAGTCTGTAGGTCCAGAAACGACTGCTCATCAGTCCGTCGGTCCGTAGGCGTGTGATCAGCATACCAATGCGTCAGCACTTCCTGCTCAGCAAACCAATGCGTTGGCACGGCCTCCTCAGCACACCGACAAGTTGGCACCACCTGCGCAGAAACCCAACATAGCTTCAATGCATGGTTAGCAGTCCGATGCCTCTGCTCCTATAGCCCAGCAGTCCGTCACAGCAGCATCGCCAGCTCAGCGGTCTGGCATAGATAAACCATCTGCTAAGAAGTCCGTCCAAGCTTCACCGTCTGCTCGGCAGTTGATACGTCTCCAACGTATATATAATTTTTGATTGTTCCATGCTATTATATTATCATTGGATGTTTTATATGCATTTATATGCTATTTTATATGATTTTTGGGACTAACCTATTAACCCAGAGCCCAGTGCCAGTTTTTGTTTTTTCCCTTGTTTTAGAATATCGCAGAAAAGGAAAATCAAACAGAGTCCAATTGACCTGAAACTTCACGGAACTTATTTTTGGATAAGAAGAAGCCCAGAAGACTTGGAGTCCATGTAAGGGAAGCTTCGAGGAGGCCACGAGGTAGGGGGCGTGCCCACCCTGTTGACACCTGATTTTGGCAAGATACAGATTGCAATGAAGATGGTCTCGAGTGAATGAGTTTTCAGCATAAAAATATTCACGTCACCGAGTGGAACCACTTTGATGTTTCGTTTATATTCATTCGACTTTATCTTACGGACCGAAACTATACTCCGAGTGGCATAGTTCAATGTTCCGAGTGGTTTTTGGCCAATCACGTCTTCAAGAAGACCTCGGATGAAGGAGCACTCTTAAGGAATTGTCTTCGTCTCGTCGAGGCAATCGATTTTGATATATAAATCATCTCAATCTGAATTCATATGCAAAAGTTAGAGGCAATATACTGCAGACTGAACCTCAATGGAAATATGGCGCGAGGTGCCAGACACTTGTCTGATAGGTTGAGCGAGTAATTCGGCCATCAATACGGCCTTTAATCGAAAAACCTTCAACATGGAAAAGTTTCGTCTCGTCGAGCCGATCGATTTTCATATATAGTTCGTCTCAATCCGAGATCATATGAGGCCTGGAGAGACAAATCAAGATCGGGCTATGTTTTCAGTCGGAAATCCGAGTGAAAAGTTTACCATCCGAGTGAAAGTTTACAGTCGAGTGAAATTTTACGGTCGAGTGAAAGTTTGCTGACCGGATGAACTTATTATTATCCAAGTGGAAATATAGTCATCCGAGTGAAAATATGATCATCCGAGTGAAATTGTCGTCCAGGTGAAAATATTCCGAGTGAAAAGATTACCATCGGGACGAAAACTTGCCGATTGAATAAGATAGTGCCTTCCGAGTGGAAATATAGTCATCCGAGTGAATAAGATAGTGCCTTCCGAGTGGAAGTATAGTCATCCGAGTGGAAATATAGTCATCCGAGTGAAAGATTGTCTTCCGAGTGAAAAAGTCCAATCGGACGATCCGAGTGAAAGTATCTAATATCCGAGTGGATGAGCTCAAGTCCGAGTGAAATTGAACATGTGCTCAAAAGTTTATCAAAATGACCTTGGATGAAGAAGTGTTCAATACAGAAGTTGTGCGTATCATCAAGACGGTAAATTTTGATTTTGGAGTCATCATCATCAGAGATAATATATAGCCTACAAATTCACTATGAGACTCGGATAATCCAGTCTACTACAAAACCGAGTCCGACTGGAAGATAAAGATGACCTCGAAAAGTATTCAAGATGGCCTTATTTGAAAAAATGATCAACATGAGAGTTGTTCATATCGTCGAGGCTCACAAGTTTGATATTTGGGCCGTCTCGATCGGAGATCATATGCAAGCCCGGCGGCCCGTGCAAGAAGGAAGACAGAGTTTGGGCCAGATTCAGACTGAATCCGAGTTGGAATAGAATTAGGACTCTAGGACGTGAATTGATGTAATTTTTCTTGTAAGGAAAACCTAGATGAATCCTTTACTTGTACGGGAAGTCCAGCCGCCTCTTATATATGTTGGGGGTGACGGCCGATTGAACAACACACAATCGAACAAATCAATATACTACTTTTTCATCTACGTTTTATCTCCGTCGT
Organism: Triticum aestivum; assembly: GCF_018294505.1. Lineage (NCBI taxonomy): Eukaryota > Viridiplantae > Streptophyta > Magnoliopsida > Poales > Poaceae > Triticum > Triticum aestivum. The sequence goes on from NC_057800.1 coordinate 148,178,235, forward strand.
TTTTCTATCTCGTTCTTCGCTGTTCTTCGTGTTTGAGAGCTGCGAATCCCGAGGCTCTATGGGCGAGCGAGTCGACCTAGGGCAGCCCATAGCCGCTGCACTCCCTGATGGGGTCCCTCCCGGGGGTGTGGGGTTTTCGGGTCTGCAAAAGCGCCAGTCGACTGTCTTGCGTATCGCGCTGTCGATCGGGTCTCCTTCGACGTGAGCTGCGGTGCATCACCCTCGGCATCGAGGGTACACGTGGTGTGTTCGTGTGTCAACACACTTTTTGGCGACTCCGCTGGGGAACGAAGATCAATCGTGTCTGATATTCCCAAGCCATCTGAGGTAGACGCCGATAACATCATTAAGCCCAGTCTTGATGAGATATCGGCCGATCATCGCCAAGTTTATGAGGAGTACAAGAAGGCGCGCCAGGAGAAGGACTTGCAGGAGTTCCTTGCAAAGTTCAAGAAGGATCGCCAAGGCAACATCACTCCGATTGAAGAAATCAAGTTCCCTCCTCTTCAAGCCGAGCAGGTTAAACCCTCTGTAAGTACTGTCTTTTCTCCTGAGCAGTGGGCTGAGATTGAAAGTCGTATTGCTGATGGTAACAATCTAGTCTATCAAACTTTTATAGAAAATACTAATGCTCAGAAGAATATATCTCAATCGTCTAGTGGTAATAATGGTGTAGCTGCTAGTGTGCAAAACCCTAATCTGGCTTTACCTATTGCATCGGCACCTCCCGTGCCGATGACTTATTATCCTACCCAAACAAATCAGATTGTGGCTACACCCATTAATCCTATTATGAGCATGACAGGTTCGGTGGCAACGCCGAACCAAACTTTACCTACAGCTACAACCACTCGACCACTACCAAATTATGGGTCGACATACATGCCACAATTCCTACCCACAACTAGCAACCCTACTCCTTCTATGCCACTGCCATAAGCTGCATCGTCCACTATGGATGATGGTCTAGCTAATCTTAGAGAGGAGATGGCTAAGATGCTTCGAGAAAATTTTGGAGTTGAGTTACCTCGGAATCGGATTTACCAAAAGCCATACCCTGAGTACTTTGATGCCATCCAGTGCCCTCCGGGATATAAGATTCCAGATTGTTAAGTTCAATGGAGAGGGCACAAAAACCACATGGGAGCATGTTAGTCAATACTTATCACAACTAGGTGAAGCAGGCTCACTAAATGAGTTGAAAGTGCATTTGTTTCCTTTATCATTAACTGGTACTGCATTTTCATGGTTTTCTTCTTTACCACATGGTTCCTTTCGGGTTTGGTCGCAGCTAGAGCAGAAATTTCATGATCACTTTTATAGCAGCGACAATGAACTCAAGTTATCACATCTAACATTGGTTAAACAGAAGCATGATGAATCGGTCTCCGATTACGTCAAGAGATTCAGATAAACAAAAAACCGGTGTTTTAGTTTGGTGATAACCGAGAGAGACTTGGCAGGCCTAGTGCTGAGTGGTTTGAGAACTCCCATTAGAGAAAAGCTGGAAGGTTATGAGTTCTTAAATATCAACCAAGTCTTACAAAGGGCTTTGGCTCAGGAAAGCCGAAGCAAAGATCTCAAAGAAGTGCATAGATACAAAGCCGATCGTCCAAAGATGAATATGGTGGAATATGATAGTGATCACTCGGACGATGAGGGTGATGTTTTTGCTACTGAATTTGTTTGGCCATGTAAGGCCAAACCCTTTACTTGCAATGATCTGAAACCGATTCATAAGAATCATGATGAAGAGATGAAGTTTGCTAAGTGTGATAGAATATTTGATGCTTTGCTGCAGGCTAAGATTATTAGAATATCTCATACTTTACCGCCATTTGAAGAGCTAAAACGGCGTGCTTATTGCAAGTATCATAATTCTTTTTCTCATGCTACTAATGATTGCAATGTTTTTCGACGACAGATACAATCGGCCATTAATGATGGACGATTGAACTTTTCTGAGATGCAAGTTGATAAATAGCCTTTTCCAATTAATACCATGGCTTTGGAGGGCAAGAAGCTACTCATTCGGCCGGAGGTAGCCGAATCTGCTAATAAAGCTAATGTCATTGTTGGTGAGCCCAGGAAAGACAAGGAGGACAACAAGGTCTTGGGGAGACAAGTTGTGCTTGGTAAGCAACCCGATGGCAAGGAAGTAATCAAAATCACCATGAACAATCCTACACTCAGGGGGAAACTGCAAGTGCAAGAAAATACGCGAGTTAAATTTGTCAAACCCAAGAGTCCAGAAGTTGGCAAGTGGAAGAGGAATGAAGCTAAAGTGCAACGCAAGCGGATCAAGCCAACTTTTGATATGTTGCTATCCAAATATGCTAATCAGTCGACTGGTCCCAGCTCTAACCGGCCATCATACCTGAAGCGACCAAGGTCACCATCAGCTGATATGTTCAGTCAGTATATAAAACCGAGTGGACCAAGGGTGTCATTTCCAGAAAAGCATACGCAATTTGTTTGGGATCGACTTGACTATTCATATAGAGTTCGACTGAACATCGGTAACTATCGGTCGGCTGGTCAAAACATGCGACCGGATGGAAATTATCCGAGTGTAAGAATGCACCCAGGTGGAAGCTATCTGAGTGAAAAAATGTGGCCGAGTAGATTCCATCCGACTGAATTCCATCCGAGTGATATTCATCCGAGTGGATTCCATCAGAGTAAAAAGGTGCGCCCGAGTGGAAATTTCATGCATCTGGAAAGTCGAAAAGAATGGCGTGTTAAATCACCAAGTGTTGCAGCAGTTGAGTTGGGAAAAGGCAAGGAGAAAATGGATGTCGACTCACTTATCTTGGGCACCGAAACATTCGCCATACAGCAGCCGATTGTGCATAGCAATCCGACTGAGCCGATACTTGCTATCGCGCCAAAGCACTCGGCTAATGACCATGAAGCAAGCACCAGCCGAGTAAAAACGAGAGATCCTAAATACACTCAGCCGAAGTGGTGTCCTCCAGGGCTAACAAAGACACAAAAGAGGAAACTACAGAGGTTAAGGAGTCGAGAGATGGCAGAACAGGAGGCCGAGAAACAAAGGGATAAGTTGTTCAATGACACTCGACCCATGGTTCCACCAAAACAAGTGTGGAGGCCTAAACAAATACAAGATACAGCAGCTTCTACATCTATCACAGCAATACCTACATCACCAAAGGAGGACGATGCAACAGATATGACATCGTCTGCGACACTTCTTACTTATCCTTCACTCGGACAAATTTCAGAATCGGTGGATGCACTCGAGGAGGAGGCTGATATGTTGGACTATGAGTCTATGCCAGTTCATGAAGGTATGGATATCAATATGGTGTACTACTTACCTGCTGAGTTTCGTGCTGTAGATGAAGAAGGGGAGGTGGCTCAGCTGGATTTTGGCCCTAAAAACGCAATATTCGAGAAGCCAAAAGAACCAGTAACGCATCTTAAACCATTATATCTCAGAGGTCATATCAATGGGTCGCCGCTCACTCGGATGCTTGTTGATGGTGGTGCTGTGGTAAATCTTATGCCCTATTCGGTCTTCAAGAGATTGGGTTTGCCTGATGAAGAATTGATCAAGACCAATATGGTGCTCAATGGATTTGAAGGCAAAGAGAAAACTGAAGCCAAAGGTGTGATGTATGTGGAGCTTACAGTCGGAAGCAAAACTTTGGCTACTGCATTCTTTGTCGCTGAGGTGCAAGGTAACTACAACGTCATACTAGGCCGCGATTGGGTTCATGCAAACCAGTGCGTGCCATCCACTATGCACCAGTTTTTGATTCAGTGGGTTGATGATGAAGTGGAAGTTATTCACGCGGATAACTCGGCCTGTGTTGCTTTGGCCGATGCATCGGTGGATTGGCAACATCCCAATGCTACTTGCTTGACGGGACGTGACTTATCAGAATTTGATTTTCTCAGCGCAACCAAGAATGGTTTTGTGCCCGTCTCTTTAAAGCCGAGTGAATGCAATCGGCTCCAAGGTATGATATGTTTAAATGGATCCTAATTCCGAGTGGTTACAAAAACGTCTTGTAAAGTATCGGTCCAATGAGAACGATATGTATGAGTCTATAGAGGAGTTGGATGACATGGATAAACTTGGACAAGGTTTTACATCAGCCGATCCGTTAGAAGAGGTAGATATTGGAGATGGTTCAGTCACTCGACCGACATTTATAAACAAAAATTTGAAAGCCGATTGTAAGGCTAAGTTAATCGAGCTATTGAAAGAATATGTTTGTTGCTTTGCATGGGAATATCATGAGATGCCAGGATTAAGCCGAGAGCTAGTGGAACATCGGTTGCCTATAAAGGTCGGTTTTAGACCTTATAAACAGTCGGCCAGAAAATTTAATCCGAAAACATATGACCGGATCAAGGAAGAGATCGGTCGACTGCTTGATGCTAATTTCATTCGACCTTGCAGGTATGCCGAGTGGATTTCTAACATTGTCCCAGTGGAGAAGAAAGGGTCCGGTAAGTTGAGGGTGTGCATTGACTTCAGAGATTTGAATAGGGCTACACCCAAAGATGAGTATCCTATGCCAATAGCCGATATGCTTATTAATGATGCTTCTGGACATAAGGTTATTAGCTTTCTAGATGGTAATGCCGGATACAACCAAATTTTTATGGCCGAAGAGGACATGTACAAGACAGCTTTTCGATGCCCTGGTTTCCTTGGTTTATTCGAGTGGACAGTGATGACATTCGGATTAAAAAATGCTGGCGCCACATATCAAAGGGCTATGAATTTGATTTTTCATGATTTACTCGGTGTCATACTTGAAGTTTATATTGATGATATTGTTGTCAAATCGGATGCTTTTGAATCTCACTTGGCCGATTTGCGTTTAGCTTTTGAAAGAATGAAAAAGTATGGACTGAAAATGAATCCTTTGAAGTGTGCTTTCGGCGTGTCAGCTGGCAAGTTTTTGGGTTTCATTATTCATGAAGATGGTATAGAGATTGATCCCAAAAAGATAGAGGCTATACAGAAAGTGGAGGCTCCAACATGCAAGAGAGATATGCAAAAGTTCCTTGGCAAGGTCAATTATTTGAGAAGGTTCATAGCTAATCTATCAGGGAAAGTTGATGCATTTACTCCTATCCTTCGGTTAAAGAATGATGCTGATTTCACTTGGGGGGCAAAACAGCAAGAAGCATTTGATATGATCAAGAATTATTTGTGCACTCCTCCGGTGATGAGAGCACCCAAGCATAGGGAACCCTTCAGACTTTACATTGCAGCAGAGGAAGGAGTTATTGGTGCTGTTCTAACTCAAGAGACCGAAGGAAAAGAGCATGCCATCACTTATTTGAGCCGCCGCTTATTGGACGCAGAGACAAGGTATACATTTATTGAGAAATTATGTCTATGCTTATATTATGCTTGCACAAAACTGAGACATTATTTAGTGCCGAGTGTTTGTGTAGTAGCTTGTCAAACCGATGTCATTAAATACATGTTGCATAGGCCAATTCTTAGTGGTAGAATTGGCAAGTGGGCTTATGCTTTGATTGAATATGATTTGGCTTATGAATCTCTAAAATCCATGAAAGGCCAAATTGTTGCTAATTTCATTGTTGAACATCGGGTTAATAACAAGCATGATGTTGATATGAACCTTGTTTCATTAGTACCATGGAGATTATACTTTGATGGTTCAGTTTGTAGCAATGGCCAAGGTGTTGGTATTGTTTATATATCTCCTCATGGTGCTGTTTTTGAAGCCTCATGCCGCTTAGAATATTTTTGCACAAACAATCAAGCCGAATATGAAGCATTGTTATTCGGCCTAGAGATGTTACTTGCTATAGGTGCTACACATATTGAGGCTTATGGTGATTCGTTACTAGTGGTGCAGCAAATATCCAAAGTCTTTCAGTGTTTGGACGAATCACTTAATGTTTATCTTGATAGATGTCTAGATATAATTTCTACTTTGGATTGCTTTAGCATTGCTCATATATCTAGACATGACAATTGGAAAGCAAATGAATTGGCACAACAAGCATCCGGATATCATGTTGATCATGGCATGTTTCATATCTCTCAAAGACCGATGTCTTGTCTTGCCAATATGGGAGAGGCCGAACCTGAACCCACTGATTCGGCCATTAACAAAAAGTCTAGTGCAGGTGACAATCCCGACTGGAGGAAGCCCATTGTTGATTACTTGTGCAATCCGAGTGAAAGGGTGGACAGGGTTGTTCGGCGTATGGCTTTCAAGTATACAATAAGAGATGATGGTCTTTATCGCCGAACCGTCGATGATGTTCTTCTAAAGTGTTTGGACGAGGACCAGGCAAGAGTTGCTATGGGAGAAGTACATGAAGGTATTTGTGGCACTCACCAGTCGGCTCCCAAGATGAAATGGTTATTGCGACGTGCTGGGTTTTATTGGCCGACTATGATTAATGATTGCTTCAGATATTATAAGGGGTGTGAAGCTTGTCAAAAGTTTGGTGATATTCAATTGGCTCCTGCTGCTATGTTACATCCTATTATCAAACCGTGGCCTTTCAGAGGTTGGGGTTTAGATTTCATTGGACAAATCCATCCGTCTTCCTCAAAAGGGCATCGGTTCGTATTGGTGGCAACTGATTATTTCACTAAATGGTCTGAAGCAGTACCTCTCAAGAACATGACGCATACGGAGGTAATTCAATTCATAACCGAGCACATTATTCATAGATTCGGTATTCCTCAAACGTTAACTACAGATCAAGGTTCATCTTTCATGTCACACCAAGTCAGAGAGTTTGCCGAATCTTATAACATAAAGTTGCTCAATTCCTCTCCATATTATGCCCAAGCTAATGGACAAGCTGAGTCTAGCAATAAAATTTTAATCAAGCTCATCAAGAAGAAGATTGAGGATAATCCAAGGAGATGGCATGACTTGTTGTCTGAGGCATTATGGGCACATAGAATCTCAAGGCATGGTGCTACGAAAGTGACTCCATATGAGCTAGTATATGGTCAGGAGGCTGTTTTACCGGTGGAAGTAAATTTGAATGCTTTGAGAATAGCCAAACAAAATGATTTATCGGCAATAGACTTCTATAACTTGATGATGGACAACATTGATGAGGTTGCTGATAAACGTTTGGCTGCTTTGAATGCCATAGAGAGAGATAAGTTGAGGGTGGCAAGGGCTTACAATAAGAAAGTCAAGTTGAAGAATTTTCAAGTTGGTGATCTCGTTTGGAAAGTGATTCTGCCGATTGGTTCAAGAGATAGAAAATTCGGGAAGTGGTCTCCAAGTTGGGAAGGTCCTTTTAGAATTACAAGAGTTGTTCCCGGAAATTCATATTTGGTGGAATCAATACAAGGGGCATTGTTACCTCGAGCTCTCAATGGCAAATATTTGAAGAAGTACCACCCGAGTGTGTGGCAGGAAGCCTAAGTGGGCAATGGCCGATATACGATTATCGCCCTTAGCACAAACATGGCCGATACATAATTATCGCCCTGAGAAAAATAAATGGCCGATGGAGTGTTGATATCGTCCTTAGAACAAACACTATGCATATTATTTTTCGGCGTGCAAGCTTTGCCGAAAAACAGGGGGGCATGTGTTGACACCTGATTTTGGCAAGATACAGATTGCAATGAAGATGGTCTCGAGTGAATGAGTTTTCAGCATAAAAATATTCACGTCACCGAGTGGAACCACTTTGATGTTTCGGTTATATTCATTCGACTTTATCTTACGGACCGAAACTATACTCCGAGTGGCATAGTTCAATGTTCCGAGTGGTTTTTGGCCAATCACGTCTTCAAGATGACCTCGGATGAAGGAGCACTCTTAAGGAATTGTCTTCGTCTCGTCGAGGCAATCGATTTTGATATATAAATCATCTCAATCCGAGTTCATATGCAAAAGTTAGAGGCAATATACTGCAGACTGAACCTCAACGGAAATATGGCGCGAGGTGCCAGACACTTGTCTGATAGGTTGCGCGAGTAATTCGGCCATCAATACGGCCTTGAATCGAAAAACCTTCAACATGGAAAAGTTTCGTCTCGTCGAGCCGATCGATTTTCATATATAATTCGTCTCAATCCGAGATCATATGAGGCCTGGAGAGACAAATCAAGATCGGGCTATGTTTTCAGTCGGAAATCCGAGTGAAAAGTTTACCATCCGAGTGAAAGTTTACGGTCGAGTGAAATTTTACGGTCGAGTGAAAGTTTGCTGACCGGATGAACTTATTATTATCCAAGTGGAAATATAGTCATCCGAGTGAAAATATGATCATCCGAGTGAAATTGTCGTCCAGGTGAAAATATTCCGAGTGAAAAGATTACCATCGGGACGAAAACTTGCCGATTGAATAAGATAGTGCCTTCCGAGTGGAAATATAGTCATCCGAGTGAATAAGATAGTGCCTTCCGAGTGGAAATATAGTCATCCGAGTGGAAATATAGTCATCCGAGTGAAAGATTGTCTTCCGAGTGAAAAAGTCCAATCGGACGATCCGAGTGAAAGTATCTAATATCCGAGTGGATGAGCTCAAGTCCGAGTGAAATTGAACATGTGCTCGAAAGTTTATCAAAATGACCTTGGATGAAGAAGTGTTCAATACAGAAGTTGTGCGTATCATCAAGACGGTAAATTTTGATTTTGGAGTCATCATCATCAGAGATAATATATAGCCTACAAATTCACTACGAGACTCGGATAATCCAGTCTACTGCAAAACCGAGTCCGACTGGAAGATAAAGATGACCTCGAAAAGTATTCAAGATGGCCTTATTTGAAAAAATGATCAATGTGAGAGTTGTTCGTATCGTCGAGGCGCACAAGTTTGATATTTGGGCCGTCTTGATCGGAGATCATATGCAAGCCCGGCGGCCCGCGCAAGAAGGAAGACAGAGTTTGGGCCAGATTCAGACTGAATCCGAGTTGGAATAGAATTAGGACTCTAGGACGTGAATTGATGTAATTTTTCTTGTAAGGAAAACCTAGATGAATCCTTTACTTGCACGAGAAGTCCAGCCGCCTCTTATATATGTTGGGGGTGACGGCCGATTGAACAACACACAATCGAACAAATCAATATACTACTTTTTCATGTACGTTTTATCTCTCCATCATTTTTCTATCTCGTTCTTCGCTGTTCTTCGTGTTTGAGAGATGCGAATCCCGAGGCTCTAGGGGCGAGCGAATCGACCTAGGGCAGCCCATAGCCACTGCACTCCCTACGGGGTCCCTCCCGGGGGTGTGGGGTTTTTGGGTCTGCAAAAGCGCCCGTCGACTGTCTTGCGTATCGCGCTGTCGGTCGGGTCTCCTTCGACGTGAGCTGCGGTGCATCACCCCTGGCATCGAGGGTACACGTGACGTGTTTGTGTGTCAACACACCCCCCTGGGCGCGCCCTCCACCCTCATGGGCCCCTCATGGCTCCCCTGACGTACTTCTTCTGCCTATATATCTCCATATACCCTAAAACGATCGGAGAGCACAATAGATCGGGAGTTCCGCCACCAGAAGCCTCCGTAGCCACCGAAAACCAATCTAGACCCGTTCCGGCACCCTGCCAGAGGGGGAAATCCCTCTCCGGTGGCCATCTTCATCATCCCGGTGCTCTCCATGACGAGGAGGGAGTAGTTCTCCCTCGGGGCCGAGGGTATGTACCAGTTGCTATGTGTTTGATCTCTCTCTCTCTCTCGTGTTCTTGAGGTGATACGATCTTGATGTATTGCGAGCTTTGCTATTATATTTGGATCCTATGATGTTTTCTCCCCCTCTACTCTCTTGTAATGGATTGAGTTTCCCCTTTGAAGTTATCTTATCGGATTGAGTCTTTAAAGATTTGAGAACACTTGATATATGTCTTGCCGTGCGTATCTGTGGTGACAATGGGATACCACGTGATTCACTTGATGTATGTTTTGGTGATCAACTTGCGGGTTCCGCCCATGAACCTATGCATAGGGGTTGGCACACGTTTTTGTTGTGATTCTCCGGTAGAAACTTTGGGGCACTCTTTGAGGTCCTATGTGTTGGTTGAATAGATGAATCTGAGATTGTGTGATGCATATCGTATAATCATACCCATGGATACTTGAGGTGACATTGGAGTATCTAGGTGACATTAGGGTTTTGGTTGATTTGTGTCTTAAGGTGTTATTCTAGTACAAACTCTAGGGCTGTTTGTGGCACTTATAGGAATAGCCCAACAGATTGATTGGAAAGAATAACTTTGAAGTGGTTTCGTACCCTACAATAATCTCTTCGTTTGTTCTCCGCTATTAGTGACTTTGGAGTGACTCTTTGTTGCATGTTTAGGGATAGTTATATGATCCAATTATGTTATTATTGTTGAGGGAACTTGCATTAGCGAAAGTATGATCCCTAGGCCTTGTTTCAACGCATTGCAATACCGTTTACGCTCACTTTTATCATTAGTTACCTTGCTGTTTTTATATTTTCAGATTACAAATACCTATTTCTACCATCCATATACCACTTGTATCACCATCTCTTCGCCGAACTAGTGCACCTATACAATTTACCATTGTATTGGGTGTGTTGGGGACACAAGAGACTCTTTGTTATTTGGTTGCAGGGTTGCTTGAGAGAGACCATCTTCATCCCACGCCTCCTACGGATTGATAAACCTTAGGTCATCCACTTGAGGGAAATTTGCTACTGTCCTACAAACCTCTGCACTTGGAGGCCCAACAACGTCTACAAGAAGAAGGTTGTGTAGTAGACATCAAGCTCTTTTCTGGCGCCGTTGCCGGGGAGGTTAGTGCTTGAAGGTATATCTTTAGATCTTGCAATCGAGTCTTTTAGTTTCTTGTTTTATCACTAGTTTAGTTTATAAAAGAAAACTAAAAAATGGAATTGAGTTTTTCTCATACGCTTCACCTTTTTATTATCTTTCGTAAGTATGATGGAAAGGAAAATTGTGCTCAAGTGCTAGAAGAGGAATGCATTAAAATGTTTGGCACTAAATATTTAAATGATGAGCATGATTGCAATGTTGTTAGTATGAATTCCTTAAATATCCATGATGCTAATGATATGCAAATCCACAAGCTTGGGGAAGCTATGTTTGATGAAGATGATATTTTTAGTCTCCCAAGTTTTGATATGCAAATTTATAATGATGATAGCATGCCTCCTACTTATGATGATTATTGTGATGATACTTATGCTATAAAAAGTAGTGATTATATTTATAAAACTTGTCATGATTATGGTTACCCATTTTCTGAAAATTACCCTTTTAATGTGGAAACAATTTATAGTATTCGAGTCTCTTATGATACTCCCACTATTCCGAATGAGAAGAATTTTGCTTATGTGGAGAGTAGTAAATTTTCTATGTTTGTAGATCATGAAAAGAATGCTTTAGGTGCTGGTTATATTGTTGAATTCATTCATGATGCTACTGAAAATTATTATGAGGGAGGAATATATGCTTGTAGGAATTGCAATAATATCAAGTTTCCTCTCTATGTGCTTAAATAAAGTTATGTTTGTTTTGCCTTCCTATGCTAGTTGATTATTGTTACTATAAGTTGTTTGCTCACAAAATCACTATGCATAGGAAGTGGGTTAGACTTAAATGTGTTAGTCATATTCTTCATGATGCTCTCTTTATGTTCCAATTCTTATCTTTTATGTGAGCATCATTGAAATCATCATGCCTAGCTAGGGGCGTTAAACGATAGCACTTGTTGGGAGGCAACCCAACTTTATTTTTATTCCTTGCTTTTGTTCCTGTTTAGTAATAAATAATTCATCTAGCCTCTATTTATATGTGGTTTTATGCTTTTAATTAGTGTTTGTGCCAAGTAGAACCTTTGTGAAGACTTGGGGAGAGTCTTGTTGATCATGCTGTAAAAAACAGAAACTTTAGCGCTCATGAGAATTGCTGCCATGTTTATTTGGAGAGTACTATTTAGTTAATTCATTTTGCAGATGATTAATAGATAATTTTCTCAGGTCCAGAAATTTATTTGAGAATTTTATGAGTTCCAGAAGTATACGTTTGAGCCAGATTACTACAGACTGTTCTGTTTTTGACAGATTCTGTTTTTCATGTGTTGTTTACTTATTTTGATGAATCTATGGATAGTAAAATAGTTTATAAACCATAGATAAGTTGGAATACGGTAGGTTTAACACCAATATAAATAAATAATGAGTTCATTACAGTACCTTGAAGTGGTGATTTATTTTCTTATACTAACGGAGCTTACGAGTTTTCTGTTAAGTTTTGTGTTGTGAAGTTTTCAAGTTTTGGGTAAGGATTTGATGGACTATGGAATAAGGAGTGGCAAGAGACTAAGCTTGCGGATGCCCTGGAAGGCATCCCCTCTTTCGTATTCGTTCATCGGTAACTTTACTTAGAGCTATATTTTTATTTACCACATGATATGTGTTTTGCTTGGAGCGTCATTTTATTTTATTTAGTTTTGCTTGCTGTTTGAATAAGGAGTGGCAAGAGACTAAGCTTGCGGATGCCCTGGAAGGCATCCCCTCTTTCGTATTCGTTCGTCGGTAACTTTACTTAGAGCTATATTTTTATTTACCACATGATATGTGTTTTGCTTGGAGCGTCATTTTATTTTATTTAGTTTTGCTTGCTGTTTGAATAAAATACCAAGATCTGAAATTCTTAAATGTTAGAGAGTCTTCACATAGTTGCATAATTATTCCACTACCCACTGATCTTCACTTATATCTTTCGGAGTAGTTTGTTGTTGCTCTAGTGCTTCACCTATATCTTTTTAGAGCACGAAGGTGGTTTTATTTTATAGAAATAGATGAACTCTCATGCTTCACTTATATCATTTCGAGAGTATTTAGAACAGCATGGTAATTTGCTTTGGTTATGAATTTAGTCCTAATATGATGGGCATCCATATAGAGTGTATTGAATACTATGAGAAGTTTGATACTTGATGATTGTTTTGAGATATGAGGATGGTAATATTAGAGTCATGCTAGTTGAGTAGTTGTGAATTTGAGAGATACTTGTGTTGAAGTTTGTGATTCCCGTAGCATGCACGTATGGTGAACCGTTATGTGATGAAGTCGGAGCATGATTTATTTATTGATTGTCCTCCTTATGAGTGGCGGTCGGGGACGAGCGATGGTCTTTTCCTACCAATCTATCCCCCTAGGAGCATGCGCGTAGTACTTTGTTTCGATAACTAATAGATTTTTGCAATAAGTATGTGAGTTCTTTATGACTAATGTTGAGTCCATGGATTATACGCACTCTCACCCTTCCACCATTGCTAGCCTCTCTAATACCACGCACCTTTCGCCGGTATCATAAACCCACCACATACCTTCCTCAAAACAGCCACCATACCTACCTATTATGGCATTTCCATAGCCATTCTGAGATATATTGCCATGCAACTTTCCACCGTTCCGTTATTATGACACGCTTCATCATTGTCATATTGCTTTGCATGATCATGTAGTTGACATCGTATTTGTGGCAAAGCCACCATTCATAATTCTTTCATACATGTCACTCATGAGTCATTGCACATCCCGGTACACCGCTGGAGGCATTCATATAGAGTCATATCTTGTTCTAAGTATCGAGTTGTAATTCTTGAGTTGTAAGTAAATAAAAGTGTGATGATCATCATTATTAGAGCATTGTCCCAGTGAGGAAAGGATGATGGAGACCATGATTCCCCCACAAGTCGGGATGAGACTCCGGACGAAAAAAATATAAAATAAAAGAGGCCAAAGAAGCCCAAATAAAAAAAGGAGAAAAAAGAGGCCATAAAAAAAAGAGAAAAGCCCAAATAAAAAAAGAGAGAAAAAGAGAGAAGGGACAATGCTACTATCCTTTTACCACACTTGTGCTTCAAAGTAGCACCATGATCTTCATGATAGAGAGTCTCCTATGTTGTCACTTTCATATACTAGTGGGAATCTTTCATTATAGAACTTGGCTTGTATATTCCAATGATGGGCTTCCTCAAAATGCCCTAGGTCTTCGTGAGCAAGCAAGTTGGATGCACACCCACTTAGTTTCTTTTTGAGCTTTCATATGCTTATAGATCTAGTGGATCCATTGCATGGCAATCCCTACTCACTCACATTGATATCTACTGATGGGCATCTCCATAGCCCGTTGATACACCTAGTTGATGTGAGACTATCTTCTCCCTTTTTGTCTTCTCCACAACCACCATTCTATTCCACCTATAGTGCTATGTCCATGCCTCACGCTCATGTATTGCGTGAAGATTGAAAAAGTTTGAGAACATCAAAAGTATGAAACAATTGCTTGGCTTGTCACCGGGGTTGTGCATGATTTAAATATTTTGTGTGGTGAAGATGGAGCATAGCCAGACTATATGATTTTGTAGGGATAGCTTTCTTTGGCCATGTTAGTTTGAGAAGACATGATTGCTTTTCTAGTATGCTTGAAGTATTATTATTTTTATGTCAATATTAAACTTTTGTCTTGAATCTTATGGATCTGAATATTCGTGCTACAATAAAGAGAAATACATGATGAATATGTTAGGTAGCATTCCACATCAAAAATTCTGTTTTTATTATTTACCTACTCGAGGACGAGCAGGAATTAAGCTTGGGGATGCTGATACGTCTCCAATGTATCTATAATTTTTGATTGTTCCATGCTATTATATTATCAACCTTGGATGTTTTATATGCATTTATATGCTATTTTATATGATTTTTGGGACTAACCTATTCACCCAGAGCCCAGTGCCAGTTTTTGTTTTTTTTCCTTGTTTTAGAATATCACAGAAAAGGAAAATCAAACGGAGTCCAATTGACCTGAAACTTCACGGAACTTATTTTTGGATCAGAAGAATCCCAGAAGACTTGGAGTCCACGTAAGGGAAGCTTCGAGGAGGCCACGAGGTAGGGGGGGGGGCGCCCACCCCCCTGGGCGCGCCCTCCACCCTCGTGGCTCCCCTGACGTACCTCTTCCGCCTATATATCTCCATATGCTTGATACGTCTCCAACGTATCTATAATTTTTGATTGCTCCATGTTATATTATCTACTGTTTTGGACTATATTGGGCTTTGTTTTCCACTTTTATATTATTTTTGGGACTAACCTATTAACCGGAGGCCCAACCCAGAATTGCTGTTTTTTGCCTGTTTTAGGGTTTCGAAGAAAAGGAATATCAAACGGAGTCCAAACTGAATGAAACCTTTGGGAACGTGAATTTCTCATCAGATAAGACCCAGGAGACTTGGACCCTCCGTCAAGAAAGCCACGAGGCGGTCACGAGGATGGAGGGCACGCCCCCTGCCTCATGGGCCCCTCGAAGCTCCACCGACATACTTCTTCCTCCTATATATATCCACGTACCCCCAAACGATCAGAATAGGAGCCAAAAACCTAATTCCACCGCCGCAACTTTCTGTATCCACGAGATCCCATCTTGGGGCCTGTTCCGGAGCTTCGCCGGAGGAGGCATCGATCACGGAGGGCTTCTACATCATCATCCAAGCCTCTCCGATGAAGTGTGAGTAGTTTACTTCAGACCTACGGGTCCATAGTTAGTAGCTAGATGGCTTCTTCTCTCTTTTTGGATCTCAATACAATGTTCTCCCCCTCTCTTGTGGAGATCTATTCGATGTAATCTTCTTTTTGCGGTGTGTTTGTTGAGATCGATGAATTCTGGGTTTATGATCCAGTCTATCTATGAATAATATTTGAATCTTCTCTGAATTCTTTTATGTATGATTGGTTATCTTTGCAAGTCTCTTCGAATTATCAGTTTGGTTTGGCCTACTAGATTGGTTGTTCTTGCCATGGGAGAAGTGCTTAGCTTTGGGTTCGATCTTGTAGTGTCCTTTCCCAGTGACAGAAGGGGCAGCAAGGCACATATTGTATCATTGCCATCGAGGATAACAAGATGGTTTTTTATCATATTGCATGAAACTATCCCTCTACATCATGTCATCTTGCTTAAGGCGTTACTCTGTTTTTAACTTAATACTCTAGATGCATGCTGGATAGCGGTCGATGAGTGGAGTAATAGTAGTAGATGCAGAATCGTTTCGGTCTACTTGTCTCGGACGTGATGCCTATATACATGATCATACCTATATATTCTCATAACTATGCTCAATTCTGTCAATTGCTCAACAGTAATTTGTTCACCCATCGTAGAATACTTATGCTCTTGAGAGAAGCCACTAGTGAAACCTATGGCCCCCGGGTCTCTTTATCATCATATCAATCTCCATCACTTTATTATTGCTTTGCTTTTACTTTGCTTTTACTTTTTACTTTGCATCTCTATACCAAAAATACCAAAAAAATATTATTTATCATCTCTATCAGATCTCACTTTCGTAAGTGATCGTGAAGGGATTGACAACCCCTAAGCGCGTTGGTTGCGTTGAGCTATTGTTTTTGTGTAGGTATGAGGGACTCGAGCGTAGCCTCCTACTGGATTGATACCTTGGTTCTCAAAAATTGAGGGAAATACTTACGCTACTTTGTTGCATCATCCTCTCCTCTTTGTGGAAATCCAACGCAGTGCTCAAGAGGTAGCAAGAAGAATTTCTGGCGCCGTTGCCGGGGAGTCTGCGCAAAGGTCAACATACCAAGTACCCATCACAATCCCTATCTCCTGCATTACATTATTTTCCATTTGCCTCTCGTTTTCCTCTCCCCGACTTCACCCTTGCCGTTTTATTCGCCCTCTCTCTCTCTCTCTCTATCCTCCCTCTCTATTTGTCTCTTTTGCCCGTCTGCTTGCGTGTTAGTTTGTTTGCTTGTCGTTATGGCTAGTCTCTTATCTTCTCCGTTGTTTCCCGAGAATGAAGTTCTAAATTTTAAACAAAGGGAGGGAGAAAATCTAAAAGATGCTTGGTATAGAATTTGCAATGCTCAAAATAGATCTACCAGGAAGCAATCTACTTCAGTTCTTCTCCGCAATTTTTATGTAGGTGCTAATCCTTGGTATAGATATATCCTTGATACCATTACCGGAGGGAATTTTTTGGGTAGCCATTCTTTTGATTCTTATAATGCTATGTTAGATTTATTTGGCCCAGCACCTCTTTTGGTTAATGGAACTATGTTAACTTTGGAGCATGTTATGCAAAGATTTGAAATTATTGAAAATAAAGTTGCTACTATTGAATTAATTGAAAAGCTAGATAAAAAGATCCACAATCAAATTACCCAATACAGATCTAAGGTAGGACTGACTTTGATAAATATTAAGGAAAAGGAACCCATAGTTAATGAGAAAATAAACTTAGATTCTACTAGAATCGATAAACTTGAGGGTATCATTACAAACTTGGGAACCACTTTTTCTTCCGTAAATAATACTCTAAGTCCTCCTACTAAAATTGCCAAGCTTATGTATGTTCCTAAAAATAAGGGTGAATCATCTAGTAAGGAAACTACGGATCTTAAATCTATAAGTATTCATCCCAATCTTTTTGCTATCATTAAGGAACCAATTGCTACAATTAAATTTTTCGATCTTGTGCCTAAGAGTTTGATAATCACTAGAAAGAAAGAAATTCCTAAGGGAGATAGTGTTGGGGAACGTATTAATTTCAAAAATTTCCTACGCACACGCAAGATCATGGTGATGCATAGCAACGAGAGGGGAGAGTGTGATCTACGTACCCTTGTAGACCGATAGCGGAAGCGTTAGCACAACGCGGTTGATGTAGTCGTACGTCTTCACGGCCCGACCGATCAAGCACCGAAACTACGGCACCTCCGAGTTTTAGCATACGTTCAGCTCGATGACGATCCCCGGACTCCGATCCAGCAAAGTGTCGGGGAAGAGTTCTGTCAGCACGACAGCGTGGTGACGATCTTGATGTTCTACCGTCGTAGGGCTTCGCCTAAGCACCGCTACAATATTATCGAGGATTATGGTGGAAGGGGGCACCGCACACGGCTAAGAATATGATCACGTGGATCAACTTGTGTGTCTAGGGGTGCCCCTGCCCCCGTATATAAAGGAGCAGGGGGAAGTGCGGCCGGCCAGGAGGAGGGCGCGCCAGGAGGAGTCCTACTCCCACCGGGAGTAGGATTCCCCCCTTTCCTAGTTGGAATAGGATTCGGGAGGGGGAAAGAGGAGAGAGAGAAGGAAGGGGGGGGGGCGCCCCCTCTCCTTGTCCTATTCGGACTAGGGGGGAGGGGCGTGCGGCCCAGCCCTGGCCACCTCTCCTCTCTTCCACTAAAGCCCACTAAGGCCCATATACCTCCCGGGGGGTTCCGGTAACCTCCCGGTACTCCGGTAAAATCCCGATTTCACTCGGAACACTTCCGATATCCAAATATAGGCTTCCAATATATAAATCTTTATGTCTCGACCATTTCAAGACTCCTCGTCATGTCCCCGATCTCATATGGGACTCCGAACTCCTTCGGTACATCAAAACTCATAAACTCATAATATAACTGTCATCAAAACCTTAAGTGTGCAGACCCTACGGGTTCGAGAACAATGTAGACATGACCGAGACATGTCTCCGGTCAATAACCAATAGCAGAACTTGGATGCTCATATTGGCTCCCACATATTCTACGAAGATCTTTATCGGTCAGACCGCATAACAACATACATTGTTCCCTTTGTCATCGGTATGTTACTTGCCCGAGATTTGATCGTCGGTATCTTAATACCTAGTTCAATCTCGTTACCGGCAAGTCTCTTTACTCGTTTCGTAATACATCATCTCGCAACTAACTCATTAGTTGCAATGCTTGCAAGGCTTATGTGATGTGCATTACCGAGAGGGCCCAGAGATACCTCTCCGACAATCAGAGTGACAAATCCTAATCTCGAAATACGCCAACCCAACATGTACCTTTGGAGACACCTGTAGAGCTCCTTTATAATCACCCAGTTACGTTGTGACGTTTGGTAGCACACAAAGTGTTCCTCCGGCAAACGGGAGTTGCATAATCTCATAGTCATAGGAACAGGTATAAGTCATGAAGAAAGCAATAGAAACATACTAAACGATCGGGTGCTAAGCTAATGGAATGGGTCATGTCAATCACATCATTCTCCTAATGATGTGATCCCGTTAATCAAATGACAACACATGTCTATGGTTAGGAAACATAACCATCTTCGATTAACGAGCTAGTCTAGTAGAGGCATACTAGTGACACTTTGTTTGTCTATGTATTCACACATGTATTATGTTTCTGGTTAATACAATTCTAGCATGAATAATAAACATTTATCATGAAATAAGGAAATAAATAATAACTTTATTATTGCCTCTAGGGCATATTTCCTTCAGTCTCCCACTTGCACTAGAGTCAATAATCTAGTTCACATTGCCATGTGATTTAACACCAATAGTTCACATCATTATGTGACCAACACTCAAAGGGTTTACTAGAGTCAATAATCTAGTTCACATCGCTATGTGATTAAGACCCAAAGAGTACTAAGGTGTGATCATGTTTTGCCTGTGAGAGAAGTTTAGTCAACGGGTCTGCCATATTCAGATCCATATGTATTTTGCAAATTTCTATGTCAACAATGCTCTGCACGGAGCTACTCTAGCTAATTGCTCCCACTTCCAATACGCATCCAGATTGAGACTAAGAGTCATCCGGATCAGTGCCAAAACTTGTATCGACGTAACCCTTTTACGACGACCCTTTTGTCACCTCCATAATCGAGAAACATATCCTTATTCCACTAAGGATAATTTTGACCGCTGTCCAGTGATCTACTCCTAGATCACTATTGTACTCCCTTGCTTAACACAGTGTAGGGTATATAATAGATCTGGTACACAACATGGCATACTTTATAGAACCTATGGCTGAGGCATAGGGAATGACTTTCATTCTCTTTCTATCTTCTGCCGTGGTCGGGCTTTGAGTCTTACTCAATTTCACACCTTGTAACACAGCCAAGAACTCTTTTCTTTGACTATTCCATTTTGAACTACAAAATATTGTCAAGGTATGTACTCATTGAAAAAACTTATCAAGCGTCTTGATCTATCTCTATAGATCTTGATGCTTAATATGTAAGCAGCTTCGCCGAGGTCTTTCTTTGAAAAACTTCTTTCAAACACTCCTTTATGCTTTGCAGAATAATTCTACATTATTTCCGGTCAATAATATGCCATTCACATATACTTGTCAGAAATGCTATAGTGCTCCCACTCACTTTCTTGTAAATACAGCCTTCACCACAAGTCTGTATAAAACTATATACTTTGATCATCTCATCAAAGCGCATATTCCAACTCCGAGATGCTTGCACCAGTCCACAGATGGATCGCTGGAGATTGCATATTTTGTTAACATTTTTAGGATTGACAAAACCTTCTGGTTGCATCATATACAACTCTTCTTTAAGAAATCCATTAAGGAACGCAGCTTTGTTTATCCATTTGCCAGATTTCATAAAATGCGGCAATTGCTAACATGATTCGGACAGACTTAAGCATAGATACGAGTGAGAAACTCTCATCGTAGTCAACATCTTGAACTTGTCGAAAACCTTTTTGCGACAATTCTAGCTTTGTAGATAGTAACACTACTACCAGCATCCGTCTTCCTCTTGAAGATCCATTTAATCTCAATGGCTCGCCGATCATTGGGCAAGTCAATCAAAGTCCATACTTTGTTTTCATACATGGATCTCATCTCAGATTTCATGGCCTCAAGCCATTTCGCGGAATCTGGGCTCATCATCGCTTCCTCATAGTTCGTAGGCACGTCATGGTCAAGTAACATGACCTCTAGAACTGGATTACCGTACCACTCTGGTGCGGATCTCACTCTGGTTTTACCTACGAGGTTCGGTAGTAACTTGATCTGAAGTTACATGATCATCATCATTAGCTTCCTCACTAATCGGTCTAGTAGTCACAGGAACAGATTTCTGTGATGAACTACTTTCCAATAAGGGAGCAGGTACAGTTACCTCATCAAGTTCTACTTTCCTCCCACTCACTTCTTTCGAGAGAAATTCCTTCTCTAGAAAGGATCCATTCAAAGCAACGAATATCTTGCCTTCGGATCTGTGATAGAAGGTGTACCCAACATTTTCTTCTGGGTATCCTATGAAGACGCACTTCTCCGATTTGGGTTTGAGCTTATCAGGTTGAAAGTTTTTCACATAAGCATTGCAACCTCAAACTTTAAGAAACGACAGCTTAGGTTTCTTGCCAAACCATAGTTCATACGGTGTCGTTTCAACGGATTTAGATGGTGCCCTATTTAACGTGAATGCAGCTGTCTCTAATGCATAACCCCAAAATGATAGTGGTAGATCAGTAAGAGACATCATAGATCGCACCATATCTAATAAAGTACGGTTATGACGTTCGGACACACCATTACATTGTGGTGTTCCAGGTGGCGTGAGTAGTGAAACTATTTCACATTGTTTTTAACTGAAGGCCAAACTCGTAACTCAAATACTCTTCTCTACGATCAGATCGTGGAAACTTTATTTTCTTGTTACGATGATTTTTCACTTCACTCTGAAACTCTTTGAACTTTTCAAATGTTTCAGACTTATGTTTCATCAAGTAGATATACTCATATCTGCTCAAATCATCTGTGAAGATCAGAAAATAATGATACCTGTCGCGAGCCTCAGTATTCATCGGACCACATACATCAGTATGTATGATTTCCAACAAATCTATTGCTCGCTCCATTGTTCCGAAGAACAGAGTCTTAGTCATCTTGCCCATGAGGCATGGTTCGCAAGCATCAACTGATTCATAATCAAGTGATTCCAAAAGCCCATCAGCATGGAGTTTATTCATGCGCTTTACACCAATATGACCTAAACGGCAGTGCCACAAATAAGTTGCACTATCATTATTAACTTTGCATCTTTTGGTTTCAATATTATGATTATGTGTATCACTACGATCGAGATCCAACGAACTATTTTCATTGGGTGTGTAACCATATAAGGTTTTATTCATGTAAACAGAACAACAATTTATTCTCTTACTTAAATGAATAACCATATTACAATAAACATGATCAAATCATATTCATGCTCAACGCAAACACCAAATAACACTTATTGAGGTTCAACACTAATCCTGAAATTATAGGGAGTGTGCGATGATGATCATATCAATCTTGGAACCACTTCCAACACACATCGTCACTTCACCCTTAACTAGTCTCTATTTATTCTGCAACTCCCGTTTCGAGTTACTAATCTTAGCAACTGAACTAGTATCAAATACTGAGGGGTTGCTATAAACACTAGTAAAGTACACATCAATAACATGTATATCAAATATACTTATGTTCACTTTGCCATCCTTCTTATCCGCCAATCACTTGGGGTAGTCCGCTTCCAGTGACCAGTCCCTTTGCAGTAGAAGCACTTAATCTCAGGCTTAGGACCAGACTTGGGCTTCTTCACTTGAGCAGCAACTTGCTTGATGTTCTTATTGAAGTTCCCCTTCTTCCTTTGCCCTTTTCTTGAAACTAGTGATCTTGTCAACCATCAACACTTGATGCTCTTTCTTGATTTCTACCTTCATCGATTTCATCATGAAGAGCTTGGGAATCGTTTTCGTCATCCCTTGCATACTATAGTTCATCACAAAGTTCTACTAACTTGGTGATGGTGACTAGAGAATTCTGTCAATCACTATCTTATCTAGAAGATTAACTCCCACTTGATTCAAGCGATTGTAGTACCCAGACAATCTGAGCACATGCTCACTGCTGGAGCGATTCTCCTCCATGTTTTAGCTATAGAACTTGTTGGAGACTTCATATCTCTCAACTTGGGTATTTGCTTGAAATATTAACTTCAACTCCTGGAACATCTCATATGGTCCATGACGTTCAAAACGTCTTTGAAGTCCCGATTCTAAGCCGTTAAGCATGGTGCACTAAACTATCAAGTAGTCATCATATTGAGCTAGCCAAACGTTCATAACGTCTGCATCTGCTCCTGCAATAGGTCTGTCACCTAGCGGTGCATCAAGGACATAATTCTTCTGTGCAGCAATGAGGATAAACCTCAGATCACGGATCCAATCCGCATCATTGCTACTAACATCTTTCAACACAATTTTCTCTAGGAACATATCAAAATAAACATATGAAAACAACAACGCGAGCTATTGATCTACAACATAGATATGCTAATACTACCAGGACTAAGTTCATAATAAATTAAAGTTCAATTAATCATATTATTTAAGAACTCCCACTTAGATAGACATCCCTCTAATCCTCTAAGTGATCACGTGATCCAAATCAACTAAACCATGTCCGATCATCACGTGAGATGGAGCAGTTTCATTGGTGAACATCACTATGTTGATCATATCTACTATATGATTCATGCTCGACCTTTCGGTCTCCATGTTCCGAGGCCATATTTGTATATGCTTGGCTCGTCAAGTATAACCTGAGTATTCCGCGTGTGCAACTGTTTTGCACCCGTTGTATTTGAACGTAGAGCCTATCACACCCGATCATCACGTGGTGTCTCAGCACGAAGAACTTTCTCAACGGTGCATACTCAGGGAGAACACTTCTTGATAATTAGTGAGAGATCATCTTAAAATGCTACCGTCAAACAAAGCAAGATAAGATGCATAAAAGATAAACATCACATGCAATCAATATAAGTGATATGATATGGCCATCATCATCTTGTGCTTGTGATCTCCATCTTCGAAGCATCGTCATGATCACCATCGTCACCGGCGCGACACCTTGATCACCATCGTAGCATCATTGTCGTCTCGCCAATCTTATGCTTCCACGACTATCGCTACCGCTTAGTGATAAAGTAAAGCATTACAGCGCGATTGCATTGCATACAATAAAGCGACAACCATATGGCTCCTGCCATTTGCCGATAACTTGGTTACAAAACATGATCATCTCATACAATAAAATTTAACATCATGTCTTGACCATATCACATCACAACATGCCCTGCAAAAACAAGTTAGACGTCCTCTACTTTGTTGTTGCAAGTTTTACATGGCTGCTACGGGCTTAAGCAAGAACCAATCTTACCTACGCATCAAAACCACAACAATAGTTTGTCAAGTTGGTGCTGTTTTAACCTTCGCAAGGACCGGGCGTAGCCACACTCGGTTCAACTAAAGTTGGAGAAACTGTCACCCGCTAGCCACCTTTGTGCAAAGCACGTCGGAAGAACCGGTCTCGTGTAAGCGTACGCGTAATGTCGGTCCGGGCCGCTTTGTCCAACAATACCGCCGAACCAAAGTATGACATGCTGGTAAGCAGTATGACTTATATCGCCCACAACTCACTTGTGTTCTACTCGTGCATATAACATCAACACATAAAACCTAGGCTCGGATGCCACTGTTGGGGAACGTAGTAATTTCAAAAATTTCCTACACACACGCAAGATCATGGTGATGCATAGCAACGAGAGGGGAGAGTGTGATCTACGTACCCTTGTAGACCAACAGCGGAAGCGTTAGCACAACGCGGTTGATGTAGTCGTACGTCTTCACGGCCCGACCGATCAAGCACCGAAACTACGGCACCTCCGAGTTTTAGCACACGTTCAGCTCGATGACGATCCCCGGACTCCGATCCAGCAAAGTGTCGGGGAAGAGTTCCGTCAGCACGACGGCGTGGTGACGATCTTGATGTTCTACCATCGCAGGGCTTCGCCTAAGAACCGCTACAATATTATCTAGGATTATGGTGGAAGGGGGCACCGCACACGGCTAAGAATATGATCACGTGGATCAACTTGTGTGTCTAGGGGTGCCCCCTGCCCCCGTATATAAAGGAGTAGGGGGAAGTGCGGCCGGCCAGGAGGGGGGCGCGCCAGGAGGAATCCTACTCCCACCGGGAGTAGGATTCCCCCCCTTTCCGAGTTGGAATAGGATTCGGGAGGGGGAAAGAGGAGAGAGAGAAGGAAGGGGGGGGGGCGCTGCCCCCCTCTCCTTGTTCTATTCGGACTAGGGGGGAGGGGCACGCGGCCCAGCCCTGGCCACCTCTCCTCTCTTCCACTAAAGCCCACTAAGGCCCATATACCTCCCGGGGGGTTCCAGTAACCTCTCGGTACTCCGGTAAAATCCCGATTTCACTCGGAACACTTCCGATATCCAAATATAGGCTTCCAATATATCAATCTTTATGTTTCGACCATTTCGAGACTCCTTGTCATGTCCCCGATCTCATCCGGGACTCCGAACTCCTTCGGTAGATCAAAACTCATAAACTCATAATATAACTGTCATCGAAACCTTAAGCGTGCGGACCCTACGGGTTCGAGAACAATGTAGACATGACCGAGACATGTCTCCGGTCAATAACCAATAGCGGAACCTGGATGCTCATATTGGCTCCCACATATTCTACGAAGATCTTTATCGGTCAGACCGCATAACAACATACGTTGTTCCCTTTGTCATCGGTATGTTACTTGCCCGAGATTCGATCGTCGGTATCTTAATACCTAGTTCAATCTCGTTACCGCCAAGTCTCTTTACTCGTTTCGTAATACATCATCTCGCAACTAACTCATTAGTTGCAATGCTTGCAAGGCTTATGTGATGTGCATTACCGAGAGGGCCCAGAGATACCTCTCCGACAATCGGAGTGACAAATCCTAATATCGAAATACGCCAACCCAACATGTACCTTTGGAGACACCTGTAGAGATCCTTTATAATCACCCAGTTACGTTGTGACGTTTGGTAGCACACAAAGTGTTCCTCCAGCAAACAGGAGTTGCATAATCTCATAGTCATAGGAACATGTATAAGTCATGAAGAAAGCAATAGCAACATACTAAACGATCGGGTGCTAAGCTAATGGAATGGGTCATGTCAATCACATCATTCTCCTAATGATGTGATCCCGTTAATCAAATGACAACACATGTCTATGGTTAGGAAACATAACCATCTTTGATTAACGAGCTAGTCTAGTAGAGGCATACTAGTGACACTTTGTTTGTCTATGTATTCACACATGTATTATGTTTCCGGTTAATACAATTTAGCATGAATAATAAACATTTATCATGAAATAAGGAAATAAATAATAACTTTATTATTGCCTCTAGGGCATATTTCCTTCAGATAGATGCCTCATTGAAGAATGGCCTACCAAAGATGGCAATACCTAGATCTATTCTTGCTTGTTATGCCTAGCTAGGGGCGTTAAACGATAGTGCTTGTTGGGAGGCAAACCAATTTTATTTTTATTCCTTGCTTTTTGCTCCTGTTTAGTAATAAATAAATTATTTAGCCTCTGTTTTGGTTGTGTTTTTTGTATTTAATTAGTGTTTGTGCCAAGTAGAACCGTTGGGAAGACTTGGGGAAAGTCTTGTTGAACTTGCTGTAAAAAACAGAAACTTTAGCGCTCACGAGAACTGCTGTTATTTTTATTTGGAAAGTGATATTTAGTTAATTCTTTTTGCAGATGATTAATAGATAAATTCGTCACGTCCAGAAGTTTATTTTAGAATTTTTGGGGTTCCAGATCTTGCGCTAGATACAGTTTACTGCAGACTGTTCTGTTTTTGACAGATTCTGTTTTTTGTGTGTTGTTTGCTTATTTTGATTAATCTATGGCTAGTAAAATAGTTTATAATCCATATAGAAGTTGGAATACAGTAGGTATAACATCCATATAAATAAATAATGAGTTCATTACAGTACCTTGAAGTGGTCTTTTGTTTTCTTTTGCTAACGGAGCTCGCGAGATTTTCTACTTTAAGTTTTGTGTTGTGAAGTTTTCAAGTTTTGGGTAAAGATTTGATGGATTATGGAACAAGGAGTGGCAAGAGACTAAGATTGGGGATGCCCATGGCACCCCCAAGATAATCTAAGGACACCTAAAAGCCAAAGCTTGGGGATGCCCCGGAAGGCATCCCCTCTTTTTCGTCTACTTCTATCGGCAACTTTACTTGGAGCTATATTTTTATTCACCACATGATATGTGTTTTGCTTGGAGCGTCTTTTATGATTTGAGTCTTTGCTTGTTAGTCTACCACAATCATCCTTGCTGTACACACCTTTTTAGAGAGCCATACATGATTTATAATTTGATAGAATACTCTATGTGCTTCACTTATATCTTTTGAACTTTATAATTTTGCTCTAGTGCTTCACTTATATCTTTTAGAGCACGGTGGTGGATTTGTTTTATAGAAAATATTGATATCTCATGCTTCACTTAGATTATTTTGAGAGTCTTATTAGCATGGTAATTTTCTTAAAATCCTAATATGCTTGGTATGCAAGATTAATAATAAAACTTTCGTATGAGTGTGTTGAATACTAAGAAAAGTTTGATGCTTGATGATTGTTTTGAGATATGGAAGTAATAATATCAAAGTCATGATAGTTGAGTAGTTTTGAAATTGAGAAATACTTGTGTTGAAGTTTGCAAGTCCCGTAGCATGCATGTATAGTAAACGTTATGCAACAAATTTGAAACATGAGGTGTTATTTGATTGTCTTCCTTATGAGTGGTAGTCGGGGACGAGCGATGGTCTTTTCCTACCAATCTACCCCCCTTGGAGCATGCGCGTAGTGCCGAGGTTTTTGATGACTTGTAGATTTTTGCAATAAGTATGTGAGTTCTTTATGACTAATGTTGAGTCCATGGATTATACGCACTCTCACCCTTCCATCCTTTCTAGCCTCTTCGGTACCGTGCATTGCCCTTTCTCACATTGAGAGTTGGCGCAAACTTCGCTGGTGCATCCAAACCACGTGATATGATACGCTCTTTCACACATAAACCTCCTTATATCTTCCTCAAAATAGCCACCATACCTACCTATTATGGCATTTCCATAGCCATTCCGAGATATATTGCCATGCAACTTTCCATCATTCCGTTCATCATGACACATTCATCATTGTCATATTGCTTAGCATGATCATGTAGTTGACATAGTATTTGCGGAAAAGCCACCGTTCATAATTCTTTCATACATGTCACTCTTGGTTCATCGCATATCCCGGTACACCGCCAGAGGCATTCATATAGAGTCATCTTTGTTCTAGTATCGAGTTGTAATCATTGAGTTGTAAATAAATAGAAGTGTGATGATCATCATTATTAGAGCATTGTCCCAAGTGAGGAATAAAAAAAGGAAGGCCATAAAAAAAGAGAAGGCCCAAAAAAAGAGAAAGGCCATAAAAAAGAAAATGCCCAAAAAAATGTGAGAAAAAGAGAGAAGGGACAATGTTACTATCCTTTTACCACACTTGTGCTTCAAAGTAGCACCGTGATCTTCATAGTAGAGAGTCTCTGATGTTATCACTTTCATATACTAGTGCGAATTTTTCATTATAGAACTTGGCTTGTATATTCCAACAATGTGCCTCCTCAAGTGCCCTAGGTCTTCATGAGCAAGCAAGTTGGATGCACACCCACTAGTTTCTTTTGTTAAGCTTTCATACATTTATAGCTCTAGTGCATCCGTTGCATGGCAATCCCTACTCCTTGCATTAACATCAAACGGTGGGCATCTCCATAGCCCATTGATTAGCCTCGTTGATGTGAGACTTTATCCTTTTTTGTACTCTCCACATAACCCCCCTCATTATATTCTATTCCACCCATAGTGCTATGTCCATGGCTCACACTCATATATTGCTTGAAAGTTTATAGGTTTGAGATTACTAAAGTATGAAACAATTGCTTGGCTTGTCATCGGGGTTGTGCATGATGAGAGCATTCTTGTGTGACGAAAATGAAACATGACTAAACTATATGATTTTGTAGGGATGAACTTTCTTTGGCCATGTTATTTTGAGAATACATAATTGCTTAGTTAGTATGCTTGAAGTATTATCATTTTTATGTCAATATGAACTTTTGTCTTGAATCTTTTGGATCTGAATATTCATACCACAATTAAGAAGAATTACATTAAAATTATGCCAAGTAGCACTCCGCATCAAAAATTCTATTTTTATCATTTACCTACTCGAGGACGAGCAGGAATTAAGCTTGGGGATGCTTGATACGTCTCCAACGTATCTATAATTTTTGATTGCTCCATGCTATATTATCTTCTGTTTTGGACTATATTGGGCTTTATTTTCCACTTTTTTATTATTTTTGGGACTAACCTATTAACCGGAGGCCCAACCCAGAATTGTTGTTTTTTTGCCTGTTTTAGGGTTTCGAAGAAAAGGAATATCAAATGGAGTCCAAACGGAATGAAACCTTCGGGAACGTGATTTTCTCATCAGATAAGACCCTGGAGACTTGGACCCTCCGTCAAGAAAGCCACGAGGCGGTAACGAGGGTGGAGGGCGTGCCCCCTGCCTCGTGGGCCCCTCGAAGCTCCACCGACGTACTTCTTCCTCCTATATATATATCCACGTACCCCCAAACGATCAGAACAGGAGCCAAAAACCTAATTCCACCGCCGCAACTTTCTGTATCCACGAGATACCATCTTGGGGCCTGTTCTGGAGCTCCGCCGGAGGAGGCATCGATCACGGAGGGCTTCTAAATCATCATCCAAGCCTCTCTGATGAAGTGTGAGTAGTTTACTTCAGACCTACGGGTCCATAGTTAGTAGCTAGATGGCTTCTTCTCTCTTTTTGGATCTCAATACAATGTTCTCCCCCTCTCTTGTAGAGATCTATTCGATGTAATGTTCTTTTTGCGGTGTGTTTGTTGAGATCGATGAATTGTGGGTTTATGATCCAGTCTATCTATGAATAATATCTGAATCTTCTCTGAATTCTTTTATGTATGATTGGTTATCTTTGCAAGTCTCTTCGAATTATCAGTTTGGTTTGGCCTACTAGATTGGTTGTTCTTGTCATGGGAGAGGTGCTTAGCTTTGGGTTGGATCTTGCGGTGTCCTTTGCTAGTGACAGAAGGGGCAGCAAGGCACGTATTGTATCGTTGCCATCAAGGATAACAAGATGGTTTTTTTTATCATATTGCATGAAACTATGCCTCTACATAATGTCATCTTGCTTAAGGCATTACTCTGTTTTTAACTTAATACTCTAGATGCATGCTGGATAGCGGTCGATGAGTGGAGTAATAGTAGTAGATGCAGAATCGTTTCGGTCTACTTGTCTCGGACGTGATGCCTATATACAAGATCATACCTAGATATTCTCATAACTATGCTCAATTCTGTCAATTGCTCAACAGTAATTTGTTCACCCATCGTTGAATACTTATGCTCTTGAGAGAAGCCACTAGTGAAACTTCTGGCCCCCGGGTCTCTTTATCATCATATCAATCTCCATCACTTTATTATTGCTTTGCTTTTACTTTGCTTTTACTTTTTACTTTGCATCTCTATACCAAAAATACCAAAAATATTATTTATCATCTCTATCAGATCTCACTTTCGTAATTGATCGTGAAGGGATTGACAACCCCTAAGCGTGTTGGTTGCGTTGAGCTATTGTTTTTGTGTAGGTACGAGGGACTCGAGCGTAGCCTCCTACTGGATTGATACCTTGGTTCTCAAAGACTGAGGGAAATACTTACGCTACTTTACTGCATCATCCTCTCCTCTCCGGGGAAATCCAATGCTTTGCTCAAGAGCTAGCAATACCCTAAAATGACCGGAGAGCACAATAGATCGGGAGTTCCGCCGCCAGAAGCCTCTGTAGCACCGAAAACCAATCTAGACCCATTCCGGCACCCTGCCGGAGGGGGCAATCCCTCTCCGGTGGCCATCTTCATCATCCCGGTGCTCTCCATGACGAGGAGGGAGTAGTTCTCCCTCGGGGCTGAGGGTATGTACCAGTAGCTATGTGTTTGATCTCTCTCTCTCTCTCTCTCGTGTTCTTGAGGTGATACGATCTTGATGTATCGCGAGCTTTGCTATTATATCCGGATCCTATGATGTTTTCTCCCCCCTCTACTCTCTTGTAATGGATTGAGTTTCCCCTTTGAAGTTATCTTATCGGATTGAGTCTTTAAAGATTTGATAACACTTGATGTATGTCTTGCCGTGTGTATCTGTGGTGACAATGGGATACCACGTGATTCACTTGATGTATGTTTTGGTGATCAACTTGCGGGTTCCGCCCATGAACCTATGCATAGGGGTTGGCACACGTTTTCGTCGTGATTCTTCGGTAGAAACTTTGGGGCACTCTTTGAGGTCCTATGTGTTGGTTGAATAGATGAATCTGAGATTGTGTGATGCAAATCGTATAATCATACCCACGGATACTTGAGGTGACATTGGAGTATCTAGGTGACATTATGGTTTTGGTTGATTTCTGTCTTAAGGTGTTATTCTAGTACGAACTTTAGGGCTGTTTGTGACACTTATAGGAATAGCCCAACGATTTGATTGGAAAGAATAACTTTGAGGTGGTTTTGTACCCTACCATAATCTCTTCGTTTGTTCTCTGCTATTAGTGACTTTGGAGTGACTCTTTGTTGCCTATTGAGGGATAGTTATATGATCCAATTATGTTATTATTGTTGAGGGAACTTGCACTAGCGAAAGTATGAACCCTAGGCCTTGTTTCAACGCATTGCAATACCGTTTACACTCACTTTTATCATTAGTTACCTTGCTGTTTTTATATTTTCAGATTACAAATACCTATTTCTACCATCCATATACCATTTGTATCACCATCTCTTCGCCAAACTAGTGCACCTATACAATTTACCATTGTATTGGGTGTGTTGGGGACACAAGAGACTCTTTGTTATTTGGTTGCAGGGTTGCTTGAGAGAGACCATCTTCATCCTACGCCTCCTACAGATTGATAAACCTTAGGTCATCCACTTGAGGGAAATTTGCTACTGTCCTACAAACCTCTGCACTTGGAGGCCCAACAACGTCTACAAGAAGAAGGTTGTGTAGTAGACATCAGCAGTCTACCTTGCAGGCAACCAGACGTCCTGCCAGAAATGCTTCAAGTACCAAGAAGGAAGTGGACAAAAAGGCTACAACCACGACCACGAGGAAGGGCAGCGGGAGAGTGAAGAGGAAGGAGAACGATTGCCTCTTACTTAAAGCACTCATTGCCCAGAACCAAATGAACAGCAGCTTGTTCGAATCAGGGAGTAATATTATTTCTGACGCCATGGATGATGAAGAAGTAGAATTGTTGCTTGCTAAAAGTAAATCAGACGTACTTGAAGCACACAATTATGTCCATGGCCAGCCATTTCTTGTTGGCGAATACTTTGATGAGTGCATCTCCACTTGACGCAAGTTACATGAATATTGCATGGATCAAATGTCAGCAGGTTATCATGCTTTGCTAGTCCACTACAATAGAGATCATTTCCAACATGATGCTGGTTCCATCAATGTGAGTTTCAAGGACTTACATCTCTTATTCAACTTCAATGTGCTTGATGCCACTCTTGTTAGATGCCTGATTTTGTAAGAACCTAACAAACTCTGATCAACTTCTCCATACAAAGCTGTAAATGATAAACAACTAACTGCATTTTATTCCTCACAGGGGATTAAACGTGTGGAGAAGAATAAGGGAGAGTGTGTATTTCATAGATCCTGCATTAGCAAATGGCACAACATTACATGGTAAGGACCGACGGGACTGGGCCATTAACAGGTCCTCCGTATCTTTGAAAACACGTCCCATACAAAATCTTTTCTCTGGCCATATCATGAACGGTAAGTCAAGTAAACAACCACACATACACTGGTTGTCTTTCAGATTTCGACATCATTCATAAGTTCATGGCTTTCTTAATATGTTGCAATCACTGGATATTGGTATTCATTGTTCCAAACATGAACACAGTTTACTACATCGATTCTCTCAGAGAGTCAACAAACGCTCAGGATCTGACGCATGTTCAACAATTCTTGGATAGGTATTGAATTCTATGATGTTGAAATTAATTTGCATTCATATCCGGTTCAGTGTTGTCAAAATTCATCATCATTTGCAGTATGCTCGCATCGTGGAAAACTAAACCAGGGAACCTGTTCAAGACGGAACAACCCGTGCAGCACGAGATCGTTTCTCCGGTAACACTCCAAAATCCGTTATTTCGGAAAATTTATCCAACAGTCTGCAAATAACTTTCTTTACGGTAGTCAAATGTTCAAGCTTCTAAATAATCCTATTTCTATTTTATCCAAATAAAAACTAATACATCTAAAACGAGTTAGGTTGTTCCTAACAGGACAAATACATGACTAATTTTGTACAAAAAAATTCAGTGTCCTTAGTAAGAAGCAGGGACCAACCTTTGTGGATACTATGTTTGCAGATACATGATGTCCATCTACAAATCTGCTGATAGTTGTGACGATCCTCGCAAATTAGTACCAGTAAGTCTATCTTAATTAGTATCTTCTACTCCACTCATATGGCACATTCTCATGTTAAAAATACTGCAGCTCATCTTAAAACCGAGGACCCCTAAACCGCTCCCGGCTGGTGAATTGCTGATGGTTCGGAGATTTATCAGGGACTTCTTCCTGGATCACTACATCAATCCCACTGGTGATAATGAAGATTTCAAAATGCGTTCTCCTTAAACATTGAGTAAGAGTTAGCCGCTAAACATATAACGCATGGATCCATTCTTTTCCATCTGATGAGGTCTTCGTATTTTGTACACTATGATTAATTATGTAATGCATATATGTGTGGACAAATCATTGGAATTTAGCTACCATATGTTCAATTGCAATTGTTGCGAAATATGATGAATGTTCTTCATGTGGACACTATTTGTTCAATTGAATATTGTGGCGAATTTGCTTTTTGTGTGCCGATTCAAAATGGGATATTTTTGTTTATTTGTTCAATTGAATATTGTGCGAATTTTCTTTTTGCATGCCGATTCAAAATGGGATATTTTTGTTTTAACCTGGCAATTGCTCCGCACACGGTTCAACTAAATGAGTGTGTGTGATCCACATCGGAAAGCATACGTTAATCATAGCAGAACCGTCGGTGATAAACATCAGATCGCAGATGATTTGCAGCGCTACTACGTGTGCGTAGGTTCTCCGGAACCATTTGTGATATCGCGTAATCGCACACGAGAATTGGGAGTAAACCGTGCCCAATGCAAAATACAATCCCAATCGTAATTTTTTCAGGAAACGTGTGAGATCCCAAACGAAAAGCACACGTCACTCTTGCGGGAACCGTTGGTCATACCTAACAAATCACAAACGGTCTGCAACACTTGAATGTGTGAGAAGGGGCTCCTAAACCGTTTGTGATAGAACATTATCGCAGATGGTAATTATTGGAAAACATGTGCGATGGAGTCTAGCATGGCAGACGGGCTACGCACAAAACTCGTGTGCGATGGGGCACAACTCGCACATAGTTTATATGTTGGCCCGTGTGCCTTACATACTGTTTTCCAAACGGTTCGTTACGACAGACCGTATGGTTCCTTCGGATTTCGGGTTCTGGCAAAACCCTTGAGGTTCGAACACTGGGGTGCGCGCGAAGATCTCTCCCCCTCTCTAGCTCGCACACTCTACGATCTCACGGCCTAGCTCGACGAACCCAAAGAACATGAGACGCAAGTTTTATACTGGTTCGGGCCACCATTGTGGTGTAATACCCTACTCCAGTGTGGTGTGGTGGATTGCCTCTTGGGCTGAGGATGGATAGTTACAAGGGAAGAACAGCCTCGCGAGGAGAGGTGTTCTTGTGCTTGGTGAACTTGAGTGGTTGGGATGCTGTGGATTCGATCTCTCTGATCCCATGCCTCCCTATGGTGGTGGCTAGTCCTATTTATAGAGGCCCTGGTCCTCTTCCCAAATATCGAGTGGGAAGGGATCCCACAACGGCCAAATTTGAAGGGAGATAACTAGTACAAGCTATCCTGACAAAAGTGGTCTTCGCCTACCAAAGGCTCTGGTGGTGACGCCGTCTTGGGCTCCACGATGACCTCCATCTTGCCGTCCTGCTAGTCTTGGTATTGTTGCACCAATATGGCAACCTTTGCCTGATGCCTCGGGACTCCTCGCCTGCGCTTGCCTTTTTAGCACCAAAGAGGAAACGAGGACACTGCGCGCTGGCGCCCGCCTGGTTCCAGTCGTCATGGCTTGCGTCACAGAAACCTCATGAGGTGCCCCTCGCCTTGATCTCTTCGCCCCTCACGAGCCAGCCTGGTGAGGCTGCCCCTGAGGAGGTCTTGCATTGTCCGCATCGCGAGGCTTGGCCCCTCGCGAGGGTCTTCAATGCTTGCTGGTGAATATGGATCATACGGGGCCGCCGGTGGAGCCACGCCGTGGGCCGCAGGCAGGCAAGTCTGGGGACCCTCGTTCCCAGAACGCCGACAGTAGCCCCAGGCCCAAGGCGCGATCAGTCTTGGCTTAGAGGCTAAGCCAAAGGGCAAGCGCGGAGCGCAGCGGGCCCCATCAGCCTGCGGCTGCGGTTGGTGTGTGGCGACTGATTGGACGTGGGCGTCTCTGCTTCCCCACGCAGCGTCGGCAACTGCTCGACTGACAAAAGGCCGGTGTGGGGAACGCTTGCCTTCATTGCCTTCCTTCGCCTTGCTCCAGATCCCCTCTCCCGCTCCTCGCTTCCGAAATCTCCAGATCTGTCCCAATCTCCTTCCGAGCTTGCGACCAATAGTGCCCTGAAATCCCAAGGTTGATTCGCCGCCCGCCTGGTACGAGCCGGTTCTGGAGGCACCTAATGTCTCAGCAAAGAACCTCGCTACCACGCGCCTGCTGACGGTGGGGGAGAATAACAAGAAGGGTGAGACCGAGCTCCACGCTGGCTCCGCCGTGCCCGAAGCTCCGAAGGGCTCCTTTGTGACGCCCCCAATTCAATCGTACACTAATTATACACGCAAATGTGTACGATCAAGATCAGGGACTCACGGGAAGATATTACAACACAACTCTACAAATAAAATAAGTCATACAAGCATCATATTACAAGCCAGGGGCCTCGAGGGCTCGAAATACAAGAGCTCGGTCATAGACGAGTCAGCGGAAGCAACAATATCTGAGTACAGACATAATTTAAACAAGTTTGCCTTAAGAAGGCTAGCACAAACTGAGATACAGATCGAAAGAGGCGCAGGCCTCCTGCCTGGGATCCTCCTAAGCTACTCCTGGTCGCCGTCAGCGGGCTGCACATAGTAGTAGGCACCTCCCGAGTAGTAGTAGTCGTCATCGACTGTGGCGTCTGGCTCCTGGACTCCATCATCTGGTCGCAGCAATCGGGTATAGAAAGGGAGAAAGGAGGGAGCAAAGCAACCGTGAGTACTCATCCAAAGTACTCGCAAGCAAGGAGCTACACTACATATGTATGCATTGGTATCAAATGGAATAAGGGTATCATATGTGGACTGAACTGCAGAATGCCAGAATAAGAGGGGGATAGCTAGTCCTATCGAAGACTACGCTTCTGGTAACCTCCATCTTGTAGCAGGAGAAGAGAGTAGATGGTAAGTTCACCAAGTAGCATCGTGTAGCATAAACCTAACCGATTATCCTCCCCTCGTCGCCCTGTGAGAGAGCGACCACCAGTTGTATCTGACACTTGGAAGGGTGTGTTTTATTAAGTATCAGGTTCTAGTTGTCATAAGGTCAAGGTACAACTCCAAGTCCTCCTGTTACCGAAGATCACGACTATTCGAATAGATTAACTTCCCTGCAGGGGTGCACCACATAACCCAACATGCTCGATCCCATTTGGCCGGACACACTTTCCTGGGTCATGCTCGGCCTCGGAAGATCAACACGTCGCATCCCTACCTAGGCACAATAGAGAGGTCAGCACGCCGGTCTAAATGCTATGGCGCAGGGGTCTGGGCCCATTGCCCATTGCACACCTGCATGTTGCATGGGCGGCCGGAAGCAGAACTAGCCCTCTTAATACAAGAGCAGGCTTACGTTCCAATCCGGCGCGCGTCGCTCAGTCGCTGACGTCACGAAGGCTTTGACTGATACCACGACGTTGGGTGCCCATAACTATCCCTGCGTAGATGGTTAGTGCATATAGGCCAGTGGCCAGACTCAGATCAAATACCAAGATCTCGTTAAACGTGTTATCTTGAAATAACCGCGAACGCCGACCAGGGCCAGGCCCACCTCTCTCCTAGGTGGTCTCAACCTGCCCTGTCGCTTCGCCACAAAGATCCACTCGCGGGTACTCCTACGAGCCGACCCGACTTTTAGTCATCACATGTATCATGTATAAAGTATATAGTATATATCCGTGATCACTTCCTGAGTCATCACGGCCCAATAGTATAGCATGGCAGACGGACAAGAATGTAGGGCCACTGATGAATTACTAGCAACCTATACTAAGCATTAGGATTGCAGGTAAAGGTAACAACAGTAGTAGCAAGGACAGGCTATGCATCAGGATAGGATTAACGGGAAGCAGTAACATGCTACACTACTCTAATGCAAGCAGTATAGAGAGTAGAGTAGGCGATATCTAGTGATCAAGGGGGGGGGCTTGCCTAGTTGCTCTAGCAAGAGAGAGGGGTCGTCAACACCGTAGTCGTACTGGGTAGCAGCGGCGTCGGTCTCGGTGTCTAGCGAGAGAAGAGGGGGAGAAACAATAAATATAATGCAAACAAATGCATGACGATGCATGACATGACAAAGCGTAAAGCTAGGTGAGCCCTAACGCGGTACGAGGTGGTACCAGTGAAGGGGGAAAACATCCGAGAAAGTTTTCCTGGTGTTTCGCGTTTCCGGACAGATGAACCGAAGGGGGAAAGTCACGTGTTTTTTATGCTAGGGATGCGTGGCGGACGAACGGGCTGCGCATTCGAATTCGTCTGGTCGTTCTGAGCAACTTTCATGTTGAAAATAATTTAATCCGAGTTACGGATTAAAAGATATAATTTTCTAAAGATTTTATTAATTTCTGGAATTATTTTTAATTCGAAAATAATTGCTAAATTGCTAGGCGCATCCAGCACAGTGTACACAAAAGTGTACCCAATGGCTGACAGGTGGGCCAGAGGGACCCAGTTGACCAGTCAACGTTTGTCTGGTCAACAGGGGTGGGACCCCCCTGTCATTGACTATTTTAGTTAATTAGGGTTTAGGTTAATTAGTTAGGCTTAATTAGTTAATCTAATCTGAATTAATTAAGTTAATTAATTATTTTTATTAATTATTATTTTATTATTTTATATTTTTTATCCCCCCTTTAAAAAAACATTCTGTGGGCGGGGCCCATACGTCATAGGCCCTGGGGGCCTTTAGCAGGCAATGGCCTTAGCGGGCAGCGGGTGCCAGGCGTGGTTCGGGCACTGCCCGAGCGGGCGCTCCGGCCTGGCGCCGGTGGCCACGGCCGCAGCCAGAGCAGGGAGGCACAGCGAGCAGGGGCAGTAGGCAGCGGCCAGGCGGCGCGAGGCGACGACGGGCGGCAGAGCACGAACCGACGCAAAGTGGCAGCAGTGGTGGCTACAGTGGCGCCGGCAATAGCAGTAGCGCGGCACGGGGCGGCGAGCACGGGCAGTCGGGGGTGGAGCAGCGGCGCTGATGTGAAGCAGGGGCGCCGGCCGGCAGAGGCCGCGGGGCGCGCGCGGCGGGGCGACGTGGTTCGCGCGCGGGCGAACCGCGACGTGCCGTTGCCACGCAGAGACGGCAAGGTGAGGTGCGCGGCCCTGGGTGGCCGTGTACGGCGAGGCGATGGCGGGGGATGGCTCGGGCGCGACGAGCGCGGGGAGGCCGCGAGCGAGCACAGCCAGCAAAGGGGCGCGGCGGGACACGGTGAGCGCGGTGGGGTCGAGCGCGGCCCGGACGCAGCCAGCAGGGGCCGCGGCGGGCGCGGCGCGGTGAGCGAGCGAGGGAGAGGGGTGAGGCGCATGCTCACGGTTGGCATAGGGGACGGGGCAACGGGGCGCGGGGAGGGGATGGGGACGACGCGCGGCGGGGAAGCAGGCCGGCGGAGTAGTCCGGTGAGGCGGCGCGGTCTTGAGGCAGCGACGGCGAAGGGCACGACATCGGGAGGGGGGGGGGCATTTCCCTCGATATGATCTGGATCGGGGAGGAGGGGGGAGAGTGAGTGGGGGGGCGAGTGGGTGGTGGCTAGGGTTGGACTGGGGGGAGTGGGGGGTTAAGGCGGCGGGATTGGGCCGGCTGGACCTGTGGCCGAATGGGCCGGCCTGCTGGGCCAAGGCCCAGGGGGCAGGGGGTATCTCTTTTTTTCTTTTGTTGTTTTGTCTTTTCCCTTTTTCTTTTATTTATTTCTCTTTTCTGTTTTATATAATTTAAAGCACTTAGGCACTTTATAAAAATATGTTTATTACACCATAATTAAATATGCAAATTATGGCACTGCCCGAACATTTTTGTTTTAACTTTTGAAAACTTTTATAATCTAACTTTATTTTAATTTTTGAATTTGACTCAGTTTTGGACTAACGGTAGATTATCAACAGTAACCGTGGTGACATGGCATGATTAGCGTTGGATTATTGTAGCACGATTATCCGGGCGTTACAAATCTCCTCCACTACAAGAAATCTCGTCCCAAGATTTAGGACGTAGAAGGAAACAGTGCGGGGTATTCATCACACACGCGGTCCTCGCGTTCCCAAGTGGCTTCGTCTTCAGAGTGATTCGACCACTGGACTTTGAGGAACTTGATCGCCTTCTGACATGTGCGACGTTCAGCTTGGTCGAGAATGCGGACCAGATGCTCTTTATAGGAGAGGTCATGTTGCAATTCGAGCACTTCATGATCCACTGCTCGGATTGGATCCTTGAAGCAACATCGGAGTTGTAACACGTGGAACACATCGTGAACCTGAGAAAGGTTTGACGGAAGCTCTAGTTGATATGCCACTTTTCCACGCCTTTTGAGAATAGTGAAGGGACCGATATAGCGAGGAGCTAGCTTGCCCTTGATCCCGAAGCGGTGATCACCCTTCATTGGTGTAACTCGAAGATAAGCCTTTTCACCAGGTTGATAGACCATGTCCTTGTGATGACAGTCATACTGACTTTTCTGACGTGACTGAGCAGTCTTGAGATTCTCGCGAATAATGCAAACTTGTTCTTCGGCCTGTTGGATAATATCCGGACTGAAGAGTGGATGTTCCCCAGTTTCTGACCAGTTCAAAGGGGTTCGACACTTTCGTCCATATAGCAATTCGAAGGGGGACATCTTCAGACGAGCTTGATAGCTATTATTATAAGAGAACTCGGCATATGGAAGAGATTCCTCCCATTTCTTGCCGAAGGAAATTACACAGGCTCGAAGCATGTCTTCAAGAACTTGGTTGACACGTTCAACATGTCCTTGCGACTGAGGATGAAACGCCATACTGAACGACAGGTGAGTTCCCATAGCTTCTTGGAAACTTGCCCAAAATCTTGAAGTGAATAAACTGCCACGGTCTGAACTGATAACCAATGGAATACTGTGAAGTGAAACAATTTTGGCTATGTAGAGAGTAGCAAGCTGACTAGAAGTGATTGTCTCTTTGACCGCCAAAAATGTGCAACTTTAGAAAGCCGGTCAATGACGACAAGAATAGCATCATTACCTTTCTGCGATTTGGGAAATCCAGTGACGAAGTCCATTTCAACATGGTCCCATTTCCATTCAGGAATAGAGATTGGTTGCAGAGTTCCAGCAGGCCTTTGATGCTCTGCTTTGATACGGTGGCAAACGTCACACTCAGCAACATATCGAGCAATGTCTTGCTTCATGTTAGACCACCAGAATCTCTGGCGAATATCCTGATACATCTTGGTACTACCAGGATGGATAGATAGAGGCGTATCGTGAGCTT
Source organism: Triticum aestivum (assembly GCF_018294505.1). Classification (NCBI taxonomy): domain Eukaryota; kingdom Viridiplantae; phylum Streptophyta; class Magnoliopsida; order Poales; family Poaceae; genus Triticum; species Triticum aestivum. The sequence continues at coordinate 148,218,939 of NC_057800.1, forward strand.
CTTTCATAACCTCTTGTGTCATATCATTGTTTATCTCTAAACATGGCACCACTAGGCGGCCTTTGAAGTACAAGGCACCATCGTCGGCGATAGTGAAGAATGAGGGCTTTCCCTCTTTTAGATGGCGTTTAATCTTGTGGGCCTGAGAGTCATATCCCTGAATTCTCTTGATGGATTCCAAGAGATCTGGTACGACAGCTAGGGTATTGAGGGAACCCTGGGAAACAACACGGAGGTTCATCTTTCGGAACTCCAGGGGAGGGGGAGCGAGTGCACCAGGAGGAACAATATGCAGGTTCATCTTTCTAAACTCTTCGACAAGCGAGGGCTAAACTTTGTGAACTTGGAGGTGATTGCAGTAAGACTTGCGGCTCAAGGCATCAGCCATTACATTAGCATTGCCGGGGGTATAGGATATACCCACGTCAAAGTCTGCAACAGTCTCCATCCATCTCTGCTGACGGAGGTTCAGATCTGGCTGAGTAAACAGATACTTCAGACTTTGGTCGTCGGTGAAGATCTCACAATGATTACCGAGAAGGTAATGTCACCACTGCTTCAGTGCATGAGTGACAGCAGCAAGCTCGAGGTCGTGAACCGGGTAGTTTTCTTTGTGAGGGCGTAGTTGACGAGAGGCATAAGCAATCACTCTGCGCTCTTGCATTAGGACATAGCCTAATCCTTGACGGGAAGCGTCGCAGTAAATGACGAAGTCCTTCTTAATATCAGGTGGAGCAAGCACTGGGGCAAAAGTCAACTTGTCTTTGAGCTCCTAGAAACTTTCCTGACACTTGTCTGTCCAGTTGAACTTGACACCCTTATGCAACAGGTTAGTCAGAGGCCTGGCAATCTTGGAGAAGTTCTCGACGAATCGACGACAATAGCTGGCGAGACCGAGAAAACTTCAGATTTGCTTGACATTCTTCGGAGGAGTCCAATCGAGAATAGCCTGAACTCGTTCAGGGTTGACAGCAATACCATCCTTGGAGATGACATGCCCAAGATAGGTTACTTCGGGGAGCCAGAATTCACACTTGGAATACTTAGCATATAGTTGATGTTCCCGTAGCTTTTCCAGCACAAGACGAAGATGTTCAGCATGTTCTTCTTTGTTCTTGGAAAATACCAGGATATCATCCAGATAAACCACGACGAACTTGTCGAGGTAATCCATGAATATATAGTTCATCAGACGAGAGAAGGTGGCAGGGGCATTCGTTAAGCCGAATGACATGACGGTGTACTCGTATGATCCATATCGAGTCACGAAGGCGGTTTTTGGGATATCCTCTTCACAAACGCGGATCTGGTGGTAACCCAACCTCAAGTCGAGTTTAGAGAACACCGATGAACCAGCCAGTTGATCATACAGATCATTGATCCGAGGAAGAGGATACTTATTCTGAATGGTAGCTTGGTTAATAGGATGGTAGTCTTGGACCAGTCGGTTTGTCCCATCCTTCTTGACAAAGAGAGAAGGTTCTCCCCAAGGAGAGCAACTTGGGCGAATGAAACCTTTGACAAGAGATTTGTCGATTTCCTCCTTAAGCTCAGTGAGTTCATGTGGCGGCATCTTGTAGGGTTGTTTGGCTATAGGGGTGGTGCCGGGTTTCAAGTCGATGATGAATTCGACAGCTCTAGCAGGGGGAATCCCTGGAAGTTCTTCTGGGAAGACGTCTTGGAATTCACGAACGACGGGAATGTTTTCAATGCCCTCGAGTGGTGCAGCGTTCAACGCATTCAAGGCATAAAGCCCTGCCTCGGTGTTCTGAACTAGATGAGCTTGGTAAGCAATTATTTCATTAGAAGGGTGTAGCAGATGGACGACCTTAGTGGCGCAAACTATAGAAGCAGTATGCGCTTTCAACCAATCCATTCCCAGAAGGAGGTCAATGCTACATGACTTCAGTACAATGGGAGAGACAAGGAATTCCAGTCCTTCGATTTCAACAGGGACGTTGTTGCAAATCATGGAGGTCCGACATTAGCCCGCGGGAGTGTGCACTAATAGCGAAGTGTTCATGTCCTCACATTTAATTTCATGCAAGCATGCAAAATCTTCTGACATGAATGAATGTGATGCACCTGTATCAAATAAAACAGATGCTGGTACTGAATTTACGAGAAGCGTACCCATCACGGTAGCAGGCTGGTCTAGAACTTCATTGAGATCAACGTGGTTGGCATGAACACGACCATAAGACCTGGCATTGTTGTTGCAAGGCTGGTTGCTTCCACGGCCAGCTGCGGGAAGGTCCAGTTGATTCCGATTCTGATTGCAATCCCTAGCACGGTGACCTGGTTGACCACACTTGTACTCCCTCCGTTCCAAAATAGATGACCCAACTTTGTGCTAAAGTTAGTACAAAGTTGAGTCATCTATTTTGGAACGGAGGGAGTAGCATAGACCATTATTGGGAGTGGGAACAGGAGCTTGGGGTGGTGGAGCTGGGAGCCTAGGCTGCCTAGTTGGTGGAGGAGGCAGATGAGGTGCAACATAGGTCTGCCTTGGGGCAGGTGCAATTGGCTGGTACATGCTGTTGGGAATCCATATCTTACGCTTCTGCGAGGGCGGGCCCGAAGATGAGCCCGTGTCATAGTTGCGCCTGTGAGAGCTCTGGTGTTCCTGCAGACCAGTTTCAACATTGATGGCCTTGTTCACCAAGGTGGCGAAATCAGCAAGGTCATGCACTAGAAGTGCGAGCTTGATATCAGCTTGAAGGCCATCACAGAACTTCTTCTGTCTGCGTGCATCAGTTGCAATGTCTTCTTTAGCATAGCGGGACAGATCCAGAAACTCCCGCTGATAAGCTTCCATAGTTTTGTTGCCCTGAGTGAGGTTGCGAAACTCGTTCTTCTTCTGGTCCATGACTCCCTAAGGAATGAAGCAAGCACGGAAGGCAGCTTGGAAGTCTGGCCAGGTGATGATTGTTCCAACTGGCAGAGTACGCCTGTGGCTGTCCCACCATTGAGCTGCGGGTCCCTTCAGGAAGAAGGAAGCAAAGGTGACATAGCTGGCAGGGGCTACATCAGCAGACTCCATCTCATAGGTGATGTCACGGAGCCAGTCATCAGCATCCAGAGGCTAAGTTGAGCTACGGTACACAGTTGGGTTCAGGCGCATGAAATCCTGCAGAGTTACTGGGGTTGGCTGCTGGTTCATATTGGGGCGAGGAAACTGAGCCATCATATTCTCCATGAACTGGCGATTCATCTCAAGCTGTTGGATCATACTAGCCATGTACTCAGGCGGTGGTGGGGTGTTGCCACCACGACCACAACCACCTGGTCTAACCATCCTGCTAATATATAACAGGGGTAGTTCAGCATTGAGAAATTGCGAGGACAAGAATCATTCATGATGAAACATGCATAATGAAAGGAACACTATAGATATTACATAGTAGTTGGCACATCTTACAAAAGTGATCATGCATAGAGTTCGGTACACAGACTAAGAACATCATAGGCGGCACGCAGGCTCGCGGCGAAGGCATCTAACACTAACAAGCAAGCCTACATCAGTCCTAGGAGGAACTGTGGAGGTAGGTGTAGCCTGACAGCTGGTAGTGACGCGAAGGGAAGATCTCCACGCGAGTAGCCTAGGGTCCGCGGATACTCTGGTGCGGAACCCGATGCGCGGGTGACAGGAGAGGACCAAGCGCGGGAGAGTAGCCTCCCACATATGGCCAGCCGATGCCCTGGGGCATCACGGTCCTGGTAGGGTAGATCGCAGAACGCGACAGATCACCAGATCGGACAGAGGGGTGCAACAGTGTCAGAGCACGATACAGGTGCTGATGGGTGGTGTACAACTCGTGGCAAATAGCTTGGTTAGCTCTATCCAGCCCATCAGCATGCAGAACCAGGTTCTGGTGGTAGAAGGGCTCTCGGGTGACAGTGGAGTAGGCAGCAGTGTAGTATCCCTCCGCACCAACATCGGATGCGATAGCAATGTGCCTGAAGGGGGAGGTGTCCAACTCCTGATACTCTCCACGAAGACGTGTTAGAGCAGCATAAGCAGCATCGTGGACCACCATGTCGATAGTCATTCCAACACCATGAGCAGTGTGCAGCACGGTAGTGGAGTCATACTCCCGAGAGTAGAGGTGGACGATGGCACGGTACTGCTCCTGGTTGAAGTCCTGGTACTCCTCATAGACGGTGTACTCAGGGTGCCAGCGATAACCCAGATAGGTCATCATCTCAACCAACACAACAGGTGATCCTGAGGCACTAATGGCCGTTGTGTGGCGCACGACCTGTCTCGTGGGTTCCATCTGAAAACAAAGATGTTTTCACATGAGTCAAATGACAATGTGGATAATGTTCAAATACTGCTCTAAAGAACAACTAGGGCTTATCCAACTTTGGGGTGAACATGGTCACGGGATCCTAATGTTAGAGTTAGTAAAATCGTTTAACCCGAGTAGGAGAGAGTTCAGAGTCCCAGAGTAAGGATCGAGGAGTAAAAGATCCTAATACCACCCATATGGCGACGTGGGCTGAAAGTGCAACTATCCCTAGGTGGTTTTGGTAATTCATAACAACATATAGCTCATTGAGCTAATGCTATTCCAAGATGATTATTTCAGGAAAGCTCAATGATTGGCATGGCATGGATGTGAAAGTGGAACCCTCAAAATGCTAAGGACAAAGGATTGGCTCAAGCTCAAAAGCTCAAGACTCTTCATTTTATATTTTAGTGATCCAGGATCACATTGAGTCTTTAGGAAAAGCCAATACTATCAAGGAGGGATGAGGTGTTGCTTAATGAGCCTCTTGCTTCATGTGCTTAGTGATATGCTCCAAAACCCTCAGCTACTTTCCCATATCCACATATGACCTAAACCCTAAGCCAAACTCGGTCCTACCGATTCTTCCTATCCGGCGCCACCGAGTTTCACTTGTCATTAGCCACTGCCAAACCCTAGCAATTCGGTCCTACCGATAGGGATCTCGGTCTCACCGAGATGGGGTTGCAAACTCTCTGTTTCCCTTTCGTAACTTTTCGGTCCCACCGAAAGAGCGAATCGGTCCCACCGAGATTGCAATGTAAACTCAGTGTTTCCCCTTTGTAACTTTTCGGTCTCACCGAGTTCCACTCGGTCCCACCGAAAGAGCAAATCGGTCCCACCGAGTTTGCCTGACCAACTCTCTGGTTAGCTAATTACCAAATTCGGTCTCACTGAGTTTGTGTAATCGGTCTCACCGAGATTACGTTATGCCCAAACCCTAACCATATCGGTCCTACCGAGTTGCATGTCAGTCCCACCGAAAATCTCTAACGGTCACTAGGTTTTGTTTTTCGGTCCGACCGAGCTTATTGATTCGGTCCCACCGAGATTGGAAAACTGTGTAACGGTTGGATTTTGTGTGGAGGCTATATATACCCCTCCACCTTCTTCTCATTCGAGGAGAGAGCCATCAGAACACACACACCATTCCAACTCATATGTTTTGAGAGAGAACCACCTACTCATGTGTTGAGACCAAGATATTCCATTCCTACCATATGAATCTTGATCTCTAGCCTTCCCAAGTTGCTTTCCACTCAAACCTTCTTTCCACCAAATCCAAATCCTATGAGAGAGAGTTGAGTGTCGGGGAGACTATCATTTGAAGCACAAGAGCAAGGAGTTCATTACCTACACACCATTTGTTACTTCTTGGAGAGTGGTGTCTCCTAGATTGGCTAGGTGTCACTTGGGAGCCTCTGACAAGATTGTGGAGTTGAACCAAGGAGTTTGTAAGGGCAAGGAGATCGCCTACTTCATGAAGATCTACCGCTAGTGAGGCAAGTCCTGTGTGGGCGATGGCCATGGTGGGATAGACAAGGTTGCTTCTTCGTGGACCCTTTATGGGAGGTTGCTTCTTTGTGGACCCTTCATGGGTGGAGCCCTGTGTGGACTCGCGCAACCGTTACCCTTCGTGGGTTGAAGTCTCCATCAACGTGGATCTAGGATAGCACCCCCTATCCGAACCACGGGAAAAACATCTGTGTCTCCAATAGCGTTTGAATTCTCCAAACCCTTCCCTTTACATTCTTGCAAGTTGCATGCTTTACTTTCCGCTGCCAATATACTCTTTGCATGCTTGCTTGAATCACGTGATGATTGCTTGACTTGTCCTAAATTAGCTAAAATCTGCCAAGAACTAAAATTGGGAAAAGGTTAAGTTTTTATTTGGTCAAGTACTCAAATCACCCCCCCCTCTAGACATACTTTCGATCCTACAAGTGGTATCAGAGCTTTGGTCTCCATTTGCTTGATCTCCATAGCTTTTGGTGGTCATAGCCTTGGTTTCACAACCTAGGAGAGTATGGCATCTAGCGAGGGAAATTATCACCGTAGAGGTCCTTACTTTGATGGTACTAATTTTGCTAGTTGGAAGCATAAAATGAAAATGCATATTCTTGGACATAACCCCGCCGTTTGGGCTATTGTGTGTGTTGGTTTGCAAGGTGACTTCTTTGATGGGAAAGAACCAAACCGTGAAGCTACCGTGGATGAGTTGAAGATGTTGCAATACAATGCTCAAGCTTGTGATATTCTCTTCAACGGATTATGCCCCGAAGAGTTCAACAAAATCAGCCGTCTTGAGAATGCAAAGGAAATTTGGGACACTTTGATTGATATGCACGAAGGTACCGACTCCGTCAAGGAATCCAAGTTGGATGTGCTTCAAAGCCAACTTGACAAGTTCAAGATGAAGGATGGTGAAGGTGTCGCTGAAATGTACTCTAGGCTTGCTCTCATCACAAATGAGATTGCCGGCTTAGGAAGTGAAGAGATGACCGACAGATTCATCATCAAGAAGATTCTAAGAGCCTTGGATGGAAAATATGATACCGTGTGCACATTGATCCAAATGATGCCCAATTACAAAGATCTCAAGCCAACAGAGGTGATTGGAAGAATTGTTGCTCATGAGATGTCACTTAAGGATAAAGAGGAACTTCACAACAAATCAAGTGGTGCCTATAAAGCCTCATGTGAAGCCCCTACATCATCAAGTGAGAAACAAGACTTCAATGAAGAATTGAGCTTAATGGTGAAGAACTTCAACAAGTTCTACAAGAGTAGAAGCAAAGATAGAAGCTTCAAGTCAAGGTCCTACAATGACAAAAGATCTTCTAGTCGAGAGCGAAACTGCTACAATTGTGGAAGACCCGGACACTATTCCAATGAGTGTACGGCTCCCTACAAGAGAAGAGAAGATTCTCCAAGAAGAAGAAGCAAAGAATCACCACCAAGAGAGAGAAGGAGTAGAGATGATCGTTATGAACGAAGATACTCACAGAGAAGCAAGGATTCGGAAAGGAAGGAAAAATCATCAAGGAGCTACACAAGACGAAGACATCAAGCACTGTTGGTGAATGGGTATCCGGCTTCGACTCCGACAGCCACTCCGAGAGAAGTTATCACTCCGACTCCGAAGATACTCAAGATGAAGGTGTTGCCGGTCTAGCACTTGTGTCAACCAACTCCTACGACATATTTGACTCACCCAATGAAGGAATTGGAAGATGCTTCATGGCCAAAGGTCCTAAGGTAACACACCCCGAGTATGTTGATTTCAATAGTGATGAAGATGACTTGTTAGGTGATGATTTGCTTGGTGACAACTCTAGTGATGAATATTATGATGAAAGACCAATTAATCATGCTAATCAAGATAAAACGAATGACAATTATAAGGAGAAGATTGAGGCCCTAACTAAAGAACTAAACACTCTTAAGTTAGCTCATGAAACCATCTTCGAAGATCATCGAGAACTTTTAAGAGCTCATGAGAAATTACGCTTTGAAAAGCTCAATCTTGAGCAAGAGCATGAGTTCTTAAAAGCAATCAATGATGATCTCCGTAAGAAAAGTTCTTCTTACATTACCAAGCGTTTACTCTTATCCACTTACATGCCTCAAGTCAAGTCAAGTAACAAGAACAAGAAAGATTCTTCCTCTAGTAGTAACAATGATCATGTTAAATACAATATTGTTGCTTCTAGTAGTTCTCTTGATTCCACTAATGATTCTCTTAGCCAAGTTACACTTGAGCAAGAAAATAGCTTATTGAAGGGAATTATAGAGAAAGGAGTGTACAAAAGCCTTGCCGGGAGTAAGCAATTCGAAGAAATTGTGCGCAAGCAAGGAATGCACCAGAAGAATCAAGGTATTGGTTTTGAACGAAAGTTCAATGCCAATGGAGTTGAGTGGGAAGAAGATCAATACCCCAAGACAAAGTTTGTCCCTCAACAAGAGAAGTATGCTTCTTTCAAGGGGACACAAGCTCAAGATGATCTTCCACCACAAGACTATGAGCAAAAAGGCAAGGACAAGCTTCAAGAGGAAATTGATGCATTTGAAGAAGCTCCTAAGACCTTAGTCAAGTGGATTCCCAAGACTAATTCAAGTTCCACTTCATCAAGTACGACTACGACTCCAAGGATTCCCATCAAGATGATGTGGATCCAAAATAAGAAGAACTAGAGAGTTCTTGAGGGTGACTCCGCCAACATACTTCACTCTTATCATTTTGGGAAGAACAAGTGCAATCAACTTCCACATCTTGCACTAGTTCAAGGAGTCACAAACCCTCTTGTTGGTAAGACAAGGGACAAGGTAACCTAAAAGTTTTCATGGACATCATCTTTTGTGTGCATCACTCTATGTCTATGGATATCCTTGTTTGTTCCTTGTGGGACTAACCCATGTAGGTAGTGAAAGTGCAATTCACTCAAATGGATAGCTCCAAGAGATCAACATCAACATTGAGCATCCACATCTTCAATATCTACATGAAGTCATCATCGACAAAACCCAAGGTTAGTTCATCCCTCTTAGGGGGGATATCACATCTAGGGGGAGCTTTACTCTAAGACTTGAGCTAAAGCAACTCTAAAGATGTGAACACAACAATGCTTTATGTAAAAGTGGTAACCCCACTTGAGCTTAAACGATGAGTATGACCTATGATCAAGTGTTCTCACTTGGATCCTAAGTCAATATACTCATATATAGACGACCTAGTCATCGCAAATTGCTTGATAGATGCTAGAATTGGTTGTGCATGCCTTGTCACATATTTCATTTGCCATCTTATTGTGTGAGCATGCCAGTTGCATATTTTACTCATTCGAGGACATCCACTTGTTGTTTTGATTGTTTGGTTTTATCTTCTTTTGCCAAGTGGATGGACAAGAATGCCTAAGAACCTCCTCTAGCTATCTATGCTTTTCTCGTCTCAAACTCTATTCATGTTGCATCACAAAATTTGATCAAGTCAGATTCGAACCACTCTGTGTGAGGAGCGCTCGGAGTCCCCGATTCATCATAGACTTAAACTTCCAAAACCTCTTTATGATTCTCGGTCTGACCGATACTCCACTTTCGGTCCTACCGAGATCATTAAGTTGATCTAGGTTTTCGATCTCGGTGCAACCGATTTGAACCTTTAGGTCACACCGAGTTTCAGTAACTGCTTGCAGTTATGAATCTCGGTGCCACCGAGTTGTTCCACTCGGTCACACCGACAGGGTCGGGCTATATATAGTCACGGGCAAAATTTTGGAAATTTCTCCGAACCTCTTCGCCCGCGCGATGGCCTGCTCTGCCCTCGTGGTCTCCGGATCGTCTTCTCGCCGCCAGCCGCCTCCAGTCGCTGGTCTCCGTCGCCGTCAACGGGAATTCTGCCCCGCCGTTGCCGCCGTAGCAAGTCCCCGCCGAACTAGGGTATGGACTTGATCTTTGTGCTATTCCTCAATCTGATTCCTAGCACATTGTGATCATATTGATTCTAGCCACGTTTGATAAACTTCTATCCAGTCAAAACTCCCGTAGATTAGGTTTGATTCGAAAATTCTAGGTTTAGGTTTCCGCCGAAACCATCTCGGACCCACCGAGTTGAAAAACTCGGTCCCACCGATTTGGCTTATGCCATTGCACAAGTGAGACTCGGTCTGACCGAGAATTACTTATCGGTGTGACCGACTTTTGAACTCAGTGAAACCCTAGCAGTCTCGGTGCCACCGAACTGTGACTCGGTCCTACCGAGTTCACTAGTTTAGGTTCCAAAACTGCTTCGGTATCACCGAGTTTGAAAATCGGTAGATCCGAGATGATTTCAGTAGGAAACTAAAACTAAGTTTTTGGATCATTCTTTTGCAAAAATCTCTGCATTTTGTGATGCTCATCCTTTCTACCTCATCTATAATCTATTCACAGGGTCAGCAGTCAGTTTGCAGCATGTCTGATCAAAGTGATAGCCAAAATATGTCAGAGCAGCAAGTGGTGATGAGTGAGGGCACTAGTCCCTCCAGTTCATCTGATGAAGGCAGCAGGAGCACTCCTAGCAATTTTCCAAAGGCTGCCACGAGACAAAGGAAGAAGAGGACTTCAGATTCCGAAGATGAGGACTATGTGGCAGAGGAAGAGGCCACTTCCAAGAGAGTTGAGCCAGCTCAAGGCACAAAGTCAGGGCTGAAAATCAAAAGGCCAGCAGGCAGGCAGCCCATGTCAAAGGCAAGAGCCTCAACTGAGAAGTCCACTCCCCAAGAGCCAGTTGCTGCAGAAGGCAAGAAGAGAAAGGAAAGAGTGAAGAAGACTGTGGCTAGAGTACTTGGCAAAGCTTCCATCATGGAAGAAGAAGAAGAAGAAGAGGTAGCTACACCAGCACCCAAGGCACCCAAGCTAATGGGAGATGCCATAAGGTCAGGGGCTACTGCATCTAAGCCCAAAGCTGCCTCCAAGCCAAAACCAAAGAGGAATACACGGAGCATCCCTGCAGCTGAGAAGAACAAGGCCCCAGTGCCTGAGACTGTAACTGAAGAAGAGGAAGAGAATGTTATGAGAAAGCTAAAGCCCAAGATCCCAGACCACAACGATGCTCATCCTGTGGCTGAGGATATGAAGCTCAGGAGAGATTCAGGGCTAAGGAAATGGAGAGAAGCAGACCCATATGCTTCAAGAAGAAGGACTGCCGTGGACTACAGGTTTCACACCAAGGAGCAGCAGGATTTTTATGAGACAGTGCTGCTAGATAAGAAGCCAATTGTCTGTGACATGAGATGGGTTGACTGGACCTACATGAGGGAGAAGGAGGAACACTACCCAGGAGTATATGACAGCTTTAATGCTTGTGGAGTAGCTGACTTTGTTGGGCAGAAGCTCACAAAGTGGAACGAGGAACTGATCATGCAATTCAACTCCACGACACACTTTTATCCAGATGGGAGGATCACATGGATGTCTGAGGGTACAAGGTACCAATCCACAGTGGCTGAGTGGGCACAGATCATTAATGCCCCAGAGGAGCAAGATGATGACTTGGATATCTATGCCAAGAAGAAGATGGACCATAACTCCATGTCCAATATGTACAAGGAAATTCCCAATGAAGCTCTTGACACCTTCAAGTTTGGCTCAGTACATTACCTTCTGTCAGGGCTCCCGACTATCAATTGGATCTTGAGGCACACCTTATTGCCTAAGTCTGGAGATCACAAGATGATCAGAGGCCATGCTATCAACTTGCTACATGTGTTTGATGTGCCTCAGAAGTTCAAGGTGATGAGCCTCATAGTGGAAACAATCAAGAGGACTGCAGCAGACCAGAAGAGGAGCTGCGGATATGCCCCTCAGATTCAGGAGCTCATCAACTCCAAGATGGGCACAGGCATATATTTATTGGATAAGGAACATTTGCCCATCCGTCCAGATTTTGAGAACAATGAAGTTGTGATGACTGAGAATGAGCCATCATCTGCCCAAGCATACGCAAAGAAGGAGAAGGCGAGGAAGGAGAAAGCTGCCAAGATGCCAACTCAAGAGGAGGCATCTGAATACTTCTTGAAGACCAAACAAGAGCAGCTTGGTTACTTGATTGCATCCACGCTGAGGATTGAGCAAAGTCTGGCCACCCTCACTAAAAATCAGCAGAGCCTAGAGAGAATCATGGAACATAAGTTCTATGACTTGGATGTCAAAGTAACGGAAGTTCAGTCTGTAGTGGAGCAGCTCTAGGAGGACATGCAGGAGAGGAGAGGCAGGACTACCACTCATGCGTTTGCCAGAGTGCCAAGAGGCCCAAGGTCATCTGCCGTACCAGTTGCTGACACAAGAGCCACCACCTCAGCACCAGCTACAGCCTTAGTTCCACCAGCTCTAGCATCTACTTCAGCTCCAACTTCAGCATCTACCGAAGCCTTCGTCCTTGGAGTGATCCGGACTCCACCACCACCTGAAGATCAAGCCTGAGCGTCGATCTAGTGCTATGCATTTTCTAGGAACTTTTTGGTAACTTGTTGCCAAAGGGGGAGAAGATGTATAGATCATAGGCTTCGAGAGAGAGAGTGTTGCTTTTCTCTCTTGCTTTATTTGGTGGTTTTTTGAACTTGTTTGCTTTTGAGTGTTTGAGATACTACGTCATTATTTGTGAGACATTGATGATCATGTGTTTGATCATAAGCTACACTTAATGCTTGCTTAATGCTATTATCTTATCTATCTTATGTGATCATTCATTATTCTTGGTGATGAGTGCATGTATTTCATTCTTATCATTTTAAGCGCTCCACCAAGATGTATGTGACATGGAAGAGTAACCCATGACTCTAACTCCTTGTGCATTTGCAGTACAAAGCAAATTTTTAAATATGCACAAATTTAGGGGGAGCTCTTACTTATCACATACTTCTCAAAGCGACGATATATTTCATGCTTACTATCATTTGTCGAAGCTTTGATCTATATGTTGTCATCAATTACCAAAAAGGGGGAGATTGAAAGTGCAACTATCCCTAGGTGGTTTTGGTAATTCATAACAACATATAGCTCATTGAGCTAATGCTATTCCAAGATGATTATTTCAGGAAAGCTCAATGATTGGCATGGCATGGATGTGAAAGTGGAACCCTCAAAATGCTAAGGACAAAGGATTGGCTCAAGCTCAAAAGCTCAAGACTCTTCATTTTATATTTTAGTGATCCAAGATCACATTGAGTCTTTAGGAAAAGCCAATACTATCAAGGAGGGATGAGGTGTTGCTTAATGAGCCTCTTGCTTCATGTGCTTAGTGATATGCTCCAAAACCCTTAGCTACTTTCCCATATCCACATATGACCTAAACCCTAAGCCAAACTCGGTCCTACCGATTCTTCCTATCCGGCGCCACCGAGTTTCACTTGTCATTAGCCACTGCCAAACCCTAGCAATTCGGTCCTACCGATAGGGATCTCGGTCTCACCGAGATGGGGTTGCAAACTCTCTGTTTCCCTTTCGTAACTTTTCGGTCCCACCGAAAGAGCGAATCGGTCCCACCGAGATTGCAATGTAAACTCAGTGTTTCCCCTTTGTAACTTTTCGGTCTCACTGAGTTCCACTCGGTCTCACCGAAAGAGCAAATCGGTCCCACCGAGTTTGCCTGACCAACTCTCTGGTTAGCTAATTACCAAATTCGGTCTCACCGAGTTTGTGTAATCGGTCTCACCGATATAATGTTATGCCCAAACCCTAACCATATCGGTCCTACCAAGTTGCATGTCAGTCCCACCGAAAATCTCTAACGGTCACTAGGTTTACTTTTTCGGTCCGACCGAGCTTATTGATTCGGTCCCATCGAGATTGGAAAACTGTGTAACGGTTGGATTTTGTGTGGAGGCTATATATACCCCTCCACCTTCTTCTCATTCGAGGAGAGAGCCATCAGAACACACACACACCATTCCAACTCATATGTTCTGAGAGAGAACCACCTACTCATGTGTTGAGACCAAGATATTCCATTCCTACCATATGAATCTTGATCTCTAGCCTTCCCAAGTTGCTTTCCACTCAAACCTTCTTTACACCAAATCCAAATCCTATGAGAGAGAGTTGAGTGTTGGGGAGACTATCATTTGAAGCACAAGAGCAAGGAGTTCATTACCTACACACCATTTGTTACTTCTTGGAGAGTGGTGTCTCCTAGATTGGCTAGGTGTCACTTGGGAGCCTCCGACAAGATTGTGGAGTTGAACCAAGGAGTTTGTAAGGGCAAGGAGATCGCCTACTTCATGAAGATCTACTGCTAGTGAGGCAAGTCCTGTGTGGGCGATGGCCATGGTGGGATAGACAAGGTTGCTTCTTCGTGGACCCTTTGTGGGAGGTTGCTTCTTCGTGGACCCTTTGTGGGTAGAGCCCTGTGTGGACTCGCGCAACCGTTACCCTTGGGTGGAGCCCTGTGTGGACTTGCGCAACCGTTACCCTTCGTGGGTTGAAGTCTCCATCAACGTGGATGTAGGATAGCACCACCTATCCGAACCACGGGAAAAACATCCGTGTCTCCAATAGCGTTTGAATTCTCCAAACCCTTCCCTTTACATTCTTGCAAGTTGCATGCTTTACTTTCCGCTGCCAATATACTCTTTGCATGCTTGCTTGAATCACGTGATGATTGCTTGACTTGTCCTAAATTAGCTAAAATCTGCCAAGAACTAAAATTGGGAAAAGGTTAAGTTTTTATTTGGTCAAGTAGTCTAATCACCCCCCCTCTAGACATACTTTCGATCCTACATGGGCCCGTAAGGCACACAACCATGTTAGTAAAAGTTTTAGTAATGTCTAGACTCGACTTCGGCCAAGGAGTGGGGAAGGGGGATTCCTACAGGCAGTCAGCTCTAATACCAACTTGTGACGCCCCCGATTCAATCGTACACTAAACATACATGCAAATGTGTACAATCAAGATCAGGGACTCACGGGAAGATATCACAACACAACTCTACAAATAAAATAAGTCATACAAGCATCATATTACAAGCCAGGGGCCTCGAGGGCTCGAAATACAAGAGCTCGATCATAGACGAGTCAGCGGAAGCAACAATATCTGAGTACATACATAAGTTAAACAAGTTTGCCTTAAGAAGGCTAGCACAAACTGAGATACAGATCGAAAGAGGCGCATGCCTCCTGCCTGGGATCCTCCTAAACTACTCCTGGTCACCGTCAGCGGGCTGCACGTAGTAGTAGGCACCTCCCGAGTAGTAGTAGTCGTCATCGACTGTGGCGTCTGGCTCCTGGACTCCATCGTCTGGTCGCAGCAATCGGGTATAGAAAGGGAGAAAGGAGGGAGCAAAGCAACCGTGAGTACTCATCCAAAGTACTCGCAAGCAAGGAGCTACACTACATATGTATGCATTGGTATCAAATGGAATAAGGGTATCATATGTGGACTGAACTGTAGAATGACGGAATAAGATGGGGATAGCTAGTCCTATCGAAGACTACGCTTCTGGTAACCTCCATCTTGCAGCAGGAGAAGAGAGTAGATGGTAAGTTCACCAAGTAGCATCGTGTAGCATAAACCTAACCGATGATCCTACCCTTGTCGCCCTGTGAGAGAGCGACCACCGGTTGTATCTGGCACTTGGAAGGGTTTGTTTTATTAATTATCCGGTTCTAGTTGTCATAAGGTCAAGGTACAACTCCAAGTCGTCCTGTTACTAAAGATCACGGCTATTCGAATAGATTAACTTCCCTGCAGGGGTGCACCACATAACCCAACACACTTTCTACCCCTTCTTCATGAGCAGCGTCATCGCCAGCCTCGTTCCCCCCTTTTCTGACTTCTTCTATGCGGTCCTCCAACACTACGGTTTACAGGCTCTTCATCTCCATCCCAACTCCGTTCTTCTCTTGTCCATCTTTGCCTTTTACTGTGAGGCGTACGTCGGGGTGATGCCGTCCGTGGCGCTGCTGCGCCACTTCTTCTACCTCCGGATCAACAACGGCCACACCATGGGGTGCGCCAACTTCATCGCAGCCAGCAAGGCTAACGCGATTTCGAAGACCGGGAACAAGGCCGATGGCTTCAGGAGCAGGTGGGTTATGATGGATGCCAAGTGTGTCCATCCACGGCTAAAGCTCCCGATGGGGATGCCCCGGCCTGATGAGGGGTGGTCCTGTGCGAAACTTACTGACGACCAGGCGAAGTTGGTGCTGGAGAAGATGAACGCCGACCTGAGGCCGGGCAAACGCGAAGGCGGCGGAACTGACGGGGGCTATGCTCCTGAAGGAATTCTTGGCGCAGCGGGTGGATCATCTCCAGACGCGCACGCGCCCCCTGTGGACGATTGTGGATGAAGAAGACAAGCTCCACTTGAGTCCGAAGGCCTTGTCCGATGAGGAGCTGGCTGTGGCCCTCCGTCTCCTGGTCGGAGACGACCGAGAGTATCTGCCGAATCCCCACACTCCCTTGTTCCTCCGGAAGGACGGGGTGCAGGTCGTGGCCGCCATGCCCACCTTTGATGGGCGCAGCCTGGTGCCGCCAGCGCCTTCTGAGGTTCCTGTGGTGACGGCGATGGTGGACGTGTCTTCTGGTGATTCCCGCAGGGACAGAGAGAAGGAGGAGGACGAGGAGCGCGACTAGGAGGCAGCCTTCGAGGAGATGGGGGAGACCTCCCCCTTGCGCAAGGCCGACATCCTCCGCCTCCTGCCTGACGACGATGGCGAGGCCGACATCCTCCCAAAGAAGGGGGAGCCGCCCGTGGTTCCGACGAAGGGCGGGTCGGTGCTGCTCTCCCAGGACGACGCTCCTGCCTCACCACCGCCTGGAGCTACTTCCAGCCCAGCTGCTACCCCTGCTTCTGCTCCCGGAGCTGGTGTGCCCGCGCCTCGGGCCGCGAAGCTCTCTGGCTTCAAGCTCCCGAATCGGAGGGACAATGCCGCAGTGGACCAGTAAGTGTTCTTGCCCTGCCTTGTTCTTGCTTCTGGTGCTTGTCCTTGACTCTTATTCTTCGTGTGCAACTAGGCCGACGCCTGCGGCGAAGAGGAGAAGGGAGGGTGAGGTGGTGCTCCTTGAGCCTAGATTGCCTCCTGCGGCCGCACCCCCTCCATGAGTAAAGGCGGAGATGGCGCTCATGCTTCTCCAGCCCGATCATCCTCGCGAGGCTGGGTGGAGCATCCTCGGGAGGGGTTAGCCCCCGAGGCCCCGCCAGCTCCGGAGGTGCCAGCGTCCGGCTTGGGCGCTGGGGTCCCCGAGGCACAGGAGCCTCTGGCCTCCCAGGCCATGGTGACGACGTTGCCTCCTTGTCACATCCCTAGCTTCTGGTAATGCACTAGGCTAGACCTCTTGCTGCATCATGTTTAAATTCAAATGAAATTTGAATTGAGGAATTTTCAAAGCCTCAGAAACCTCTAAAAATAACCAACAATTAAATCTTCTCAAATGTGTCCAAGAAAATGTTCCTGATATCCTCTGGAAATATTGGCAAGAGGTAAAATCCAAACCAATATTTTTGGTGTCTCAGAAACATTTAATTTGGGCATTTGAATTAAATCAATAATTATTTGAATTGGATTTATATCTACTATTAAATAAATATAGGTCCAATAATTCTGAAATATTTTGTGGAGCATTGTTTTAATTCTTTTAGCTCCTAAAAATATTGTCAGAAGCAAAATAAATTGAATTGGTTTCAAAACCAAATTCAAAACAAACCTGCAAAATAGAAAACTGAAATAAAATAAAAAGAACAGAGCTTACCTGGGCCACTTACCGCAGCCTACCTGGCCCAGCCCCCCCCCCCAGCCGGCCCAGCCCACCTCCCTCCTTGTCCTCTTCTTCCTCTGCCAGTAGGCAGAGGCGAGGCGTGGCGCGCGCCCGAAGAGCGCCGGCCACCTCCTGCTTCGCCGTGGCAGCCTCCCCGACTCCCTCGCGACGCCACGGAGCCGCCCTCGCCCCCTGCACCTCCCCTCTCTCCCCCTGGACCCCATTCCCTCTTCTGTTTCCCTCTCGCGCACACCACCGAGCGGAGCTCGCCGCCATCGTCGCCGTACCCATGACCACGGCCACCCCCTCCCCTCTCCGACGTGCTCCCGAGCTCCTGCACCTCGTCGCCAACCCCCTCACCGAGCCACGTGACCGGAAGGGCCCCGAGCAGCCGCCATCGTCATCATCTCCGAGCTTCGGCCCCGGCGCCGTTCTCCGTCGAATTCGGCCACTCCGGCGCGCCCCCGAGCTCGCTGACCCTCCCTGCACGATCCCCGTGAGTCCCTGCTCCGTTTCCCCCTAACCCCAAGTTCGATTTCGAGCTCTAGTCGCCCCCTCTACCGGAGCCGAGACGCTCCGCCGCACGGACTCGTCGCCGGCGAAGCCCCGGTGACCAAATGGCCCCGCGCGTGCGTCCGTTGCACTCGCAACGACCCGTGGAGCAACGCTAGCGTGGCAGCTAGCTTGTTTGCAAGCCGCAGCACTAACCCCGCACCCACCCGAGCTCCGGCCGCCGCCTCGGGCTCCACTCCGGCGGACTCCGTCCACCCCCGCACCTCCCGTTGGCCCCCCTAGGTGCGCACGGGCACGGGCTACCTTCTGGTGCCCTTCGCGCGTCCAGCCGTCGCCCGTAGCGCAACCCCGGTGAACTTCCGCCGCGTTCCGGGTCGCCGCCGGCCGAACTCCGGTGGCCAGTGACGTGGCTGGCTTAATTAGCCACTAATCACCGCTTTGTGACACTGACAGCTGGGCCCCATGCCCTTAATTAACCACGGCTTAAACTTCTGTTAGTTTAGATTAATCACAGTGGCCCCACACGTCAGCTATGACCATGCTGACGTGGCCTTTGACCCGGCCCCACCTGCCATTGACACTAAACAGCCCTGGGTCACTGACCAGTGGACCCCACTGGTCAGGTTTGACCTGGAGGCGCCCTGTTAACCTGCTGACGTCAAGGTGATGACATGCTGACGCCATAATTCATTTTCTGGGAATTATTTTAAT
Organism: Triticum aestivum; assembly: GCF_018294505.1. Classification (NCBI taxonomy): domain Eukaryota; kingdom Viridiplantae; phylum Streptophyta; class Magnoliopsida; order Poales; family Poaceae; genus Triticum; species Triticum aestivum. Next base: position 148,237,689 of record NC_057800.1, read on the forward strand.
TCTAAATAATCAGAAAATTCCAGAAAATTGTAAAAACTTCTAAAAATCATAGAAATTCAACCGTAACTCCAAATTAAATAATTTATATATGAAAAATTATCAGAAAAATTCAAGGAATCCATCTGTACCATTTTCATGCATGCTAGAACAACTTATAGCTGCTGTTTAGCACAAATCAAATAAAGGGCATTTAAATAACCATATATGGAGTTTGAATTTGAATCTTGTATTCAAACCAACTTCATTTAATCTGTTGCTAGTTGCATTAGCCCAAAACACATTCATATTGCCATGTCATGAGCATGCATCATATTGTGCATTGCATTGATTGTATTTCTTCTTTGTTGCCGGTATCTGTTCCCTCCCAGTAGAGGATGTTCCGACGTTGTGATCGTTGACACTGATGAAGACTCAATGTTATCTTCAGAAGTGCCAGGCAAGCAAAACCCCCTTGTCCATTCCGATACAATCCTACTCTCTCGCTCCTGCTCTCTTTTACTGCATTAGGACAACAACGACATATTTGTTACTTGCTGCGGTAGCTGAACCCCTTTATCCTCTGCATGACCTGTCATTCCACAGTAATTAGATGAAACCCACTAGCATGAGTAGGAGTTGTTTGAGCCCTGATGTGCCTACTCATTCATGCTTGTTTGTCATGCCTGCTACTGCTTAGAGTTGAGTCGGGTCTGATTCATCGGGGATGAATCAGAGGTGTGTGAACATGTCCTACTGTGTGTGAGCTAAGTGTGTGAATACGATTTGGTAAAGGTAGCGGTGAGAGGCCATGTAGGAGTACATGGTGGGTTGTCTCATTGCAGCCGTCCTCAGGAACTGAGTTCTGTGTTTGTGATCCATGATTCAGCTACTACCATGCATTGGGCCCTGAAATATGACCCCGCTCGACTTCTTATTCACCCTAGTTCTCTGTCCAGGAGTTGCAAGTAGTTTCTGGTGTTTGTAGCTTACTGGAGGCCGTGGACAGCGCTGACCGTAGGGGTGGGCTGTGATGCGGTAGGTACGTGGCACGGTGTACCGGATGCCCGTTTGGTATCTCGGGAACCCTGTTCACATCGTTTGGGGCTGTGAGCGAAACTCCGGCCGGATCTCCTCATGGATGGAACCCGAATAGGCGATAAACCTGGACTAGAGACTTGAGTGTTTAGGTAGGTCGTGGTCTACACCCACGTCGGCTTTCGCTTGAAGTCTGCCGAGCACATGTCGTGTGCAGACGCTAAGTGGTGGAAACATGTATGAAGAAGTACACCCCTGCAGGGTTAACATCATCTATTCGAATAGCCGTGTCCACGGAAAAGGACTTCTGGGTTGCTTATATCAGTTCATAGACAAGTGAAAGTGGATACTCTAAAATACGCAAGATAAGCGTGAGTGCTATGGATGGCGTTCTCGTAGGGAGACGGGAGCGGATCCATAGTGGTGTATTGATATGGTGAATATGTGGACTCGTGTGCGCCACCTCAAAAGAGTCACTTGCAGTCGTAGTTTAGGATAGCCACCGAGTCAAAGCTGGCTTGCTGCAGTCAAACCCCTCCACCCCCTTGTTGATAATGATGCATATGTAGATAGATCTGATGTAAGTCTTGCTGGGTACATTTGTACTCACGTTTGCCTATTTTATGTTTTGCAGAGAGACTTCAGTCTCACTAGTAGTTTCGCGTGGACTTCGATGTTTAGCTTGTTACCTCAGCTACGATCTTGTGCCTCGGCAGGATTTGGTAGATAGTCAGGCTTCTCAGCCTTTTTCATTTATAGATGTCTGTACTCAGACATGATAGTTTCCGCTTGTGCTTTGACTTGTATGCTCTGAGTGTTGGGTCATGAGACCCATGTTTGTAATATCTCGCTCCTCGGAGCCTATTGAATAGATTACTTGAGTCATAGAGTCATGTTGTGATGCCATGTTGTATTTGCACATATCGAGCATATTGTGTGTATGTTATTGAAATGCTTGGTATGTGTGGGATCTGACCATCTAGTTGTTTATCTTTAGTAGCCTCTCTTACGGAGAAATGTCTCCTAGTGTTTCCACCGAGCCATGGTAGCTTGCTACTGCTCCGGAACACTTAGGCTGGCCGGCATGTGTCCTTCTTCGTTCCTGTGTCTGTCCCTTCGGGGAAATGTCACGCGGTGAATACCGGAGTCCTGTTAGCCCGCTACAGCCCGGTTCACCGGAGTCCTGCTAGCCCAGTGCTACAGCCTGGATTCACTCGCTGATGACCGACACGTTCGATGCTGGGTCATGGATGCCTGTCCCTGTAAGTCTGTGCCACTTTGGGTTTACGACTAGCCATGTCAGCCCGGGCTCCTTATCATATGGATGCTAGCGACACTGTCATATACGTGTGCCAAAAGGCGCAAACGGTCCCGGGCAAAGGTAAGGCGACACCCGTGGGAATACCGTGCGTGAGGCCGCAAAGTGATATGAGGTGTTACATGCTAGATCGATGTGGCATTGAGTCGGGGTCCTGACAGCGTTGGTATCAGAGCTTGACTGCCTGTAGGTTTACCAAGCCAAACTGGTCGAAGTTGAGTCTAGAAATGCTTTAGTTATATAAGGGAATTGATTGTGGGATGGAACGTAAGGCTCTTTTTACTCCTTATACCTCATGGCCTTCTGATCTGAGTCATCATCTTCTCTTCTACGGGGATTAAGAACTAGGCTATCTCTTCTTTCTATTAGGATCACGTGTTACTAATCAGTGGACTTATAAGATTGTTGGATTTAAGCCTCAGTTCAGTTTCTACCTCTGTATGTTAATTGTTGATCTCGAAACCTTGATATTGTGCTTCTGAGTGGTTATGCCACCATTTTTGTGAATGTCTCAAATCTTTTCTGAGCATTTACAGCCGTTATGCTGTCCGAGTCATCCCAGGTTTCTAAGTAGTCTGATGCATTTGCAAATCCTTTCTTCCCGTTTCAATGTTCCCATGGGCCAGATTAACCACACTAATCAGTAAGTTGAGGTACTCCGTTACCTTGACATATATGTTGGAGATATTATTATGACCCTAGGTGTCTTAGGGGATCATCTAGTAATTTAGCCATGATTTGTGTTCCCAGTGTGATGATTCTGGCCATCATTCTCGAAAGCATCCTGTGATGCTACTTAGTAGTAGGTATTCTACTCCTTGAGCTTTGAACCCGAGATTCACTCTACTTACTTCATGTTGATAGTGTTTGCTAGTTCCTTCAGGATATTAGTAACTTTGCGATAGTCCTCGAGGTCCGTGGTATTTCCTTCTTCCAAATACTATGAACCGCTTATGGCAGATGTTTATTGGATCAAAAGATCACAATTTGAGTACTCTTGAGGAGTTCTCCATTCATAAATCGTGACTCTGCCAGTTCTACCTTTCTGCATGGGTTATCCGGAAGAAACATGTTGAACTTGGTTCGACATACTAATCTATGCGTCCACAACTCAGAAAATTATATGATCCTTTGAGTTGATCTCTTTAGTTGCATTCTGACCCTCGTCTATCAATTGATAGTCAAGAGTATGCGTGCGTTCGTTTATCGATGCCTAATACTCTTGTGGTCCGTCAAGCCATTCTATCGCAGAATGACTAGGAGAAACAAACTCCAGTACCTCTTCTATATCCAGGATTGGGTCAAAGAAGTTGTGCCCCGCAGATCAAATTGCTAATCCAGCCTTTGATCCTGTTCTACCCTGAAGTATTACCATCTTTATATCGGGATTGTTATAGGAATTGCACACCATCCTATGAACTCTTGGTACAGTGATACTTCTTGCCATCATTGTTCATTCCTCAGTTCCGTGTTGTTGCAGCCGGAGTGCCGACAAGTGAATCATGATGTGTGAACTCAATACTCCTAGCAACCCCATTGCTTGGTAGTTAATGGACAATAATCTTATTCTTAGTATGTTGGTTATTGAATCACCATTCTAAGATTGATCGTGCTACCTAGTCTTTATTTCCTGGTGCACTCTTTGATTGATGAGTTAGGATTTTGTCAAGTCCTCGCTCATTTGATCATATCATCTTGCTCTGAAAAGCAAGATTGTTCTCGAGCTTAGTAACATATTGGTGGTTCGTGATTTTCCGAATATCTTCTCGAAAGTATCACCAGGTTGTCGCCTGACTGTTATGTTAAGCTCGTGATCAAGTTGGTTTATCCTGTAAACCACCCTTTCTCCAAGAATCCGTGTTGGATACCCCTGAGCTAGTTGGTTAAGCTATGCATCAACTTGGAGAGTTGGAAGATAGAAGCTTGCCCGATTTAGTTCATCCAAAGGGATATTCTTGTGTAGTGTGTGTTGAAGAAAGATGATATCTTCATCGATTGGTCCTTGTGATCAGTTGCTGGACCTATTGTCTTATCAATCCTTTGATTTGAGTGTGGGCTATCGTCAAATCAAATCAGTACCAACGATGCTCATAATGTTGTCTTATTTCGTGGTTGATCCCTCGAGCATACACCATTATATCTTTTAGGTCTGACCAATGCTATCACTTGTTCACTTAACTATGGAATTCCTTTTAAAAGGAAACCCAGATGAATTGTTGTTGTGCCCATTGACAACATCCTTGTCTTCTCCATAATTTTGCTGAACATTAAGCTAGTGTTGGAAACTTTTGAAAGCATTTGTTCATGCTAGCTCATGAAGCATATGTTTGGATGAAGGTAGTGACTTCCTTTAATTCATGTGCATCTGATGCAAGTTGCCGCCGTGGATTCGAGAAAGTCAATGTTGCTTTCTTTGGAATCATTCCAAATCAGTCATGCACACGTGCGAAGAATGCTGTGGTTTGAAGACTTGCAACCTTCAATCTATATGTATCCCTAGCACACCAAGCCACTGATTGATTTGTTCAAGGAGAAGGAGTTCCTCCATAAGAGCTAATCCGGACTTATGAAAGAACTTCGATATCCTCGCTGATGGTTCCCAACCTGAACTCAGTAGTGTTTTATTATAAGACTACTTTGTGGTCATGCTTGTCTTGGACAACGTGTTCACATGTTTGTAGCAGAACCAGCTCATGTTTTGGAGCTTGCTATCGTAGTTCATCTTCTGAGAATCTCGCAACGTCATCTCGTCGATTTGTGTTGCAAACTTTCGTTTTTCTTCCTAGACTCGATGAGTCTGGAATATCCTGACACCAACCAGATCTGAATCTCAGGCAGATATGATGGTTTGGAACATTTCCCAAGAACTATAATATTGGTCTCGCGATAACCGATAAAGTGGATGTCATGGCCAACACACCCAGCCGGAAGACCTGTTACTATAATATCTTGATTGATGAAGTTGGCCACCTTCCCATAAGGACTTCGTAGGATTTACTCTCTAGTTGTGCCTTATGATTTGTTGTGTTCCCGAAGTCCGACCTTTACTTGATGTTCTAGTTGTCAAACCGTATCTATGAATGGGATACACTAGCACATCAAGGAGAACATTAGAAGCGGAGTGCTAAATGTCTCTCGGTCGATCATCCAGATTTTGTTCCTTGGCTTCGCTAAGGTGTAATCTGAGAAGGTGTTATCTTCCTTTGCATCTGCCTCCTCCATCACCATTCATCATGGTAGTAAGTTGTGTTACCGGACCCTTGACACGGATGTTGGTAAAACCTTGATGAATATGGAAATGCTCAAGTTCTTGAGAGCACGCACAAGCGCTACGTGTTATCATCGGCACTAGCTGGGATTGCCCCAGATTTCCTCGGTTATGCTATAACCACTCCAACAGTGAATTCACTCTCTATTGTTGGGTTCTTCCCCAGTTACCAGAATCGTTCCCAGCATTTGCATTTTGTTCCCAGCTTGCACCACCAATGTCCCTTCCATTTCCGGTGATAAGTAAATTCATCCATTGCGTTGTCTTCAACAAGGTAATCCACATCATCCAAGTCCGAGTATGCCATTCTACTGACCCCCTCCAAACGATCGCTCGAGAATTGCCTTAGGCTGGTTTAAAGAGTTTCAATGATCTTTGAATCAAAAGTAATTCTTTTTGCCACTTAAGGGGATATCTCTACGAGTCACCTTCCCTAAGGTGTATCGTTATGGTATCATGGCAACTCAACTCCTCGCTACGTTGACAATCGTTTACCACCTTCTTAAGCGTGAAATTGTGGTCTACCTAGTGAACCTTCGTCATCTGCTTCACTCCATTCCTATGGATGTGTATCTCGTGTCTCAACTCGAGAGATGGTTCTATGTCTCATTCCGTGAGTTAATCCTGAGTTGTTCGACCTTCGAGAAGATCGACCCTTCTAGAGTCTCCTTCCCTCCAGGCCATGTTGGCAGGATTTCTCAGAGCAAGACGACAAGGCAAAGATGGTGTTCAAATCAACGTTCATTTCAAGTGCAACCTGGATCGTGAAGATTGTACTAGTTTCCGCTTCCCCTTCATCCTACCCTATGCTTGAATCTCGAGACGAGATTCTTGTTTAGTGGGGGTGAGTTGTCACATCCCTAGCTTCTGGTAATGCACTAGGCTAGACCTCTTGCTGCTTCATGTTTAAATTCAAATGAAATTTGAATTGAGGAATTTTCAAAGCCTCAGAAACCTCTAAAAATAACCAACAATTAAATCTTCTCAAATGTGTCCAAGAAAATGTTCCTGATATCCTCTGGAAATATTGGCAAGAGGTAAAATAAATTGAATTGGTTTCAAAACCAAATTCAAAACAAACCTGCAAAATAGAAAACTGAAATAAAATAAAAAGAACAGAGCTTACCTGGGCCACTTACCGCAGCCTACCTGGCCCAGCCCCCCCCCCCCAGCCGGCCCAGCCCACCTCCCTCCTTGTCCTCTTCTTCCTCTGCCAGTAGGCAGAGGCGAGGCGTGGCGCGCGCCCGAAGAGCGCCGGCCACCTCCTGCTTCGCCGTGGCAGCCTCCCCGACTCCCTCGCGACGCCACGGAGCCGCCCTCGCCCCCTGCACCTCCCCGCTCTCCCCCTGGACCCCATTCCCTCTTCTGTTTCCCTCTCGCGCACACCACCGAGCGGAGCTCGCCGCCATCGTCGCCGTACCCATGACCACGGCCACCCCCTCCCCTCTCCGACGTGCTCCCGAGCTCCTGCACCTCGTCGCCAACCCCCTCACCGAGCCACGTGACCGGAAGGGCCCCGAGCAGCCGCCATCGTCATCATCTCCGAGCTTCGGCCCCGGCGCCGTTCTCCGTCGAATTCGGCCACTCCGGCGCGCCCCCGAGCTCGCTGACCCTCCCTGCACGATCCCCGTGAGTCCCTGCTCCGTTTCCCCCTAACCCCAAGTTCGATTTCGAGCTCTAGCCGCCCCCTCTACCGGAGCCGAGACGCTCCGCCGCACGGACTCGTCGCCGGCGAAGCCCCGGTGACCAAATGGCCCCGCGCGTGCGTCCGTTGCACTCGCAACGACCCGTGGAGCAACACTAGCGTGGCAGCTAGCTTGTTTGCAAGCCGCAGCACTAACCCCGCACCCACCCGAGCTCCGGCCGCCGCCTCGGGCTCCACTCCGGCGGACTCCGTCCACCCCCGCACCTCCCGTTGGCCCCCTAGGTGCGCACGGGCACGGGCTACCTTCTGGTGCCCTTCGCGCGTCCAGCCGTCGCCCGTAGCGCAACCCCGGTGAACTTCCGCCGCGTTCTGGGTCGCCGCCGGCCGAACTCCGGTGGCCAGTGACGTGGCTGGCTTAATTAGCCACTAATCACCGCTTTGTGACACTGACAGCTGGGCCCCATGCCCTTAATTAACCACGGCTTAAACTTCTGTTAGTTTAGATTAATCACAGTGGCCCCACACGTCAGCTATGACCATGCTGACGTGGCCTTTGACCCGGCCCCACCTGCCATTGACACTAAACAGCCCTGGGTCACTGACCAGTGGACCCCACTGGTCAGGTTTGACCTGGAGGCGCCCTGTTGACCTGCTGACGTCAAGGTGATGACATGCTGACGCCATAATTCATTTTCTGGAATTATTTTAATTCTAAATAATCAGAAAATTCCAGAAAATTGTAAAAACTTCTAAAAATCATAGAAATTCAACCGTAACTCCAAATTAAATAATTTATATATGAAAAATTATCAGAAAAATTCAAGGAATCCATCTGTACCATTTTCATGCATGCTAGAACAACTTATAGCTGCTGTTTAGCACAAATCAAATAAAGGGCATTTAAATAACCATATATGGAGTTTGAATTTGAATCTTGTATTCAAACCAACTTCATTTAATCTGTTGCTAGTTGCATTAGCCCAAAACACATTCATATTGCCATGTCATGAGCATGCATCATATTGTGCATTGCATTGATTGTATTTCTTCTTTGTTGCCGGTATCTGTTCCCTCCCAGTAGAGGATGTTCCGACGTTGTGATCGTTGACACTGATGAAGACTCAATGTTATCTTCAGAAGTGCCAGGCAAGCAAAACCCCCTTGTCCATTCCGATACAATCCTACTCTCTCGCTCCTGCTCTCTTTTACTGCATTAGGACAACAACGACATATTTGTTACTTGCTGCGGTAGCTGAACCCCTTTATCCTCTGCATGACCTGTCATTCCACAGTAATTAGATGAAACCCACTAGCATGAGTAGGAATTGTTTGAGCCCTGATGTGCCTACTCATTCATGCTTGTTTGTCATGCCTGCTACTGCTTAGAGTTGAGTCGGGTCTGATTCATCGGGGATGAATCAGAGGCGTGTGAACCTGTCCTACTGTGTGAGAGCTAAGTGTGTGAATACGATTTGGTAAAGGTAGCGGTGAGAGGCCATGTAGGAGTACATGGTGGGTTGTCTCATTGCAGCCGTCCTCAGGAACTGAGTTCTGTGTTTGTGATCCATGATTCAGCTACTACCATGCATTGGGCCCTGAAATATGACCCCGCTCGACTTCTTATTCACCCTAGTTCTCTGTCCAGGAGTTGCAAGTAGTTTCTGGTGTTTGTAGCTTACTGGAGGCCGTGGACAGCGCTGACCGTAGGGGTGGGCTGTGATGCGGTAGGTACGTGGCACGGTGTACCGGATGCCCGTTTGGTATCTCGGGAACCCTGTTCACATCGTTTGGGGCTGTGAGCGAAACTCCGGCCGGATCTCCTCATGGATGGAACCCGAATAGGCGATAAACCTGGACTAGAGACTTGAGTGTTTAGGTAGGTCGTGGTCTACACCCACGTCGGCTTTCGCTTGAAGTCTGCCGAGCACATGTCCTGTGCAGACGCTAAGTGGTGGAAACATGTATGAAGAAGTACACCCCTGCAGGGTTAACATCATCTATTCGAATAGCCGTGTCCGCGGAAAAGGACTTCTGGGTTGCTTATATCAGTTCATAGACAAGTGAAAGTGGATACTCTAAAATACGCAAGATAAGCGTGAGTGCTATGGATGGCGTTCTCGTAGGGAGACGGGAGCGGATCCATAGTGGTGTATTGATATGGTGAATATGTGGACTCGTGTGCGCCACCTCAAAAGAGTCGCTTGCAGTCGTAGTTTAGGATAGCCACCGAGTCAAAGCTGGCTTGCTGCAGTCAAACCCCTCCACCCCCTTGTTGATAATGATGCATATGTAGATAGATCTGATGTAAGTCTTGCTGGGTACATTTGTACTCACGTTTGCCTATTTTATGTTTTGCAGAGAGACTTCAGTCTCACTAGTAGTTTCGCGTGGACTTCGATGTTTAGCTTGTTACCTCAGCTACGATCTTGTGCCCTCGGCAGGATTTGGTAGATAGTCAGGCTTCTCAGCCTTTTTCATTTATAGATGTCTGTACTCAGACATGATAGTTTCCGCTTGTGCTTTGACTTGTATGCCCTGAGTGTTGGGTCATGAGACCCATGTTTGTAATATCTCGCTCCTCGGAGCCTATTGAATAGATTACTTGAGTCATAGAGTCATGTTGTGATGCCATGTTGTATTTGCACATATCGAGCATATTGTGTGTATGTTATTGAAATGCTTGGTATGTGTGGGATCTGACCATCTAGTTGTTTATCTTTAGTAGCCTCTCTTACGGGGAAATGTCTCCTAGTGTTTCCACCGAGCCATGGTAGCTTGCTACTGCTCCGGAACACTTAGGCTGGCCGGCATGTGTCCTTCTTCGTTCCTGTGTCTGTCCCTTCGGGGAAATGTCACGCATTGAGTACCGGAGTCCTGTTAGCCCGCTACAGCCCGGTTCACCGGAGTCCTGCTAGCCCAGTGCTACAGCCTGGTTTCACTCGCTGATGACCGACACGTTCGATGCTGGGTCATGGATCCCTGTCCCTGTAAGTCTGTGCCACTTTGGGTTTACGACTAGCCATGTCAGCCCAGGCTCCTTATCATATGGATGCTAGCGACACTGTCATATACGTGTGCCAAAAGGCGCAAACGGTCCCGGGCAAAGGTAAGGCGACACCCGTGGGAATACCGTGCGTGAGGCCGCAAAGTGATATGAGGTGTTACATGCTAGATCGATGTGGCATTGAGTCGGGGTCCTGACACTCCTCCTCCTTCTTCTGCTGCGCTACTAACCCCAGGTTCCTCCGCCTCTCCTGACATCCTGGAGTGGGCTCTTTCTGTGATGGCCTTGCTGCGAGAAGATCTTCAGGGCACCACCCGTCGCCTGGTGGCCGGACGCCTGGAGCTGGTCTCTGGCTGGTTGCATTCTGATGCGTCCGTCCGGGCGACACTAAGCCAAGCTACAGCTGACTCCGAGAAGTACAGGGAGGCCGTCGCCCATGCCGTGGCCACCCGCGAGGTGGTGCTGAAGGACACCAAGGCCGCCCAGGACCGCTGCCGGTCGCTGGCGGCCGAGCTAGAGACCATGCGGAGGGAGCACGCGGAGGAAGCCCGAGGCCGCGAGGCGGACGAGGAGAAGATGAAAGCCCGAGAGGACACCATTAAGGATCACGACGCCGAATTGGAGCAGTTGGCGAAGGCGCAGTCCACAGAGCGCGGCTGGCTGGAGGAGTTGGGGCCGAGGCTAAAGGCAGAGAAGGCTGAGCTTGACGCCAAGGCAAAGGTCTTGACTGAGGACCGCATGGCCTTCCAGCTCCTTGAAGAGAAGGCTCGGACGGCGCTGAAGTCACTTTACGAGAAGGGCTTGGAGGAGCCGTTGGTTGCCGGCGACGAGGGCCCCAACCAGCTGGTTCCTTATCTGGTTGGTGCGCTGGAGGACGTCATGAGCGGCATCGGCCCCATGGCAGAGGAAGAAGCCCGCGTTCTCTCCTCAGCCGCGCTGACACGCATCTTTAGCCACCTCCACATTCGCGATCCCGCCGCCCGCCTTGACGAGCTGCTGGAGCCTGTGAAAGATGAGCATGACAAGGCCGCTGCTGCAACTGTGAAGGGCCAGGTGGAGTCCCTACTGAAGAGATTCCGCGCCTTCACTCCCGCGCCTCTGACTGGCGGTGCTTCCGACCCTGCAACTATGGCTGGTGGTGCAGGTAAAGGCGGCGCTGCTGGAGAACAAGCATCCCTTGCAGGCGACGACGGTGTCCAGGGATGACGAGTCCACCCGCTCCTTTCCTGTTTTGGTTTCTGTAATATGCACCATGCCTTGTGGAGTTATTAACTCTCGTTTGATTCCAGGGGAACAATATGTCCTGTAATATTTGCTTTGAAATTCTATGATTTCCTTTCTATTTGCTTTATGTTCTGCGTCGGCAGGGCCCAACCCCGTGCATACCTCAGCCGCCATTGGGACGACCGGATCACCAGGACGGACCAAGGAGTGAGGGGCTACGTGATCAGTTAGGCTCCTGATTCGCGATGCTCAGGAGCCCCCCTTGACATGCAAACAACTTATAAAAAGGAGACCTGGGAGTAGGTCTAGTGTTCTACGTCGGCAGGGCCTGACCCCGCGCATACCTCAGCCGCCATTGGGCCGACCGGATCACCAGGACGGACCAAGGAATGAGGGGCTACGTGGCCAGTTAGGCTCCTGAGTCGCGATGTTTAGGAGTCCCCCTTGACGTTCAAACGACCTTCGTACCTTGGCTCCGCTTGGGAGGGCGCGCGACGACTAGGTCCGAGGGACCTGGCAGGGTGGCGTACGCTTGGGCGTGACCCGAGCGTAGCCCCCCTGCCCAGCCCCCTCGCGTGACTCTCCCGAGGGGAGGTGTTGTGATGAGGCCGTACGCCGACCTCAGAGGCTCCCTGAGGTTGATACGGCCATGAGGCCGCCCTCAGTTGTTTATCACCAGGACGGACCATGGCGCTTTCACACTTTCACGGGCATAGCCGCTCCTCGACAGTGTCGACTGCCAGCGCGGAGCATGGTGCTTCCACTGGTATGTGAGAGGGGACTCCCTACTGCGGAGAGCCCCCGGGGCATGTACAGCCCCACCCTGACACGATAGGGCTAGACGAGGTGTATCTGGGCACTCGTGAGCCAGCACGGGACTCACGAGGCCCTACCTCAAGGTGGGTTGCGCCTGGTCTTGATTCTTGATGGCTATGGCGTTCCTATGAGATGGTTAGACAACCTGCGTCGAATGGATTTCTTGAGGCTATCGCACGAGAAGGCCAAGCAATAACGACCCCAGGAGGTGACGTGAACGGGGCCGGCCCGCCAGACAGAGCTCAGCCATTGGGTTTATCGACGCTGCAGGGACGGGCCCGAGAACAGACGCCGTGCCTAGCCTTCTAATGCGAAGGATCCTGAAGAAAGACAGTCGGTGCGCGGCTCCCATGGTGGGTGACAATCAAGCAGGTGATAGCCATAGATAGATTATACATGAAAATCAACTAGCTTAGGTAAATGCGAGAACGATACATGCCACTGGGTTGGACCCGAGCGGCCTGGGGTTGATGCAGCCCGAGGGGCGCTCCCAGGAGAGTGAACTGAAGATGCAAGCAGACACATGTCGCAGGGACGGACCCACACGGCCTAGGGATGATGCAGCCCAAGGGGTGCTCCTAGCTGAATGAACATGGAAAGATATCACCTGGTTTGGTTGCCGAAGGGGTGTTGGGGTAGCTGAAGACACGTAGCGAAGAAGTTGCTCCTCATGAGCCGCCAAGACCCTGAGCCTCGGGAGGCTCTGGAGGCTCAGGTGGCCTCCGGAGGACCGTCTCCATCTCCGCTAGGACCGCATGGTGCCTGGCCTCCTAACCTGCAGATTGCACTGAAAGGCGGCAGCCACGCTCAGCAGGCCGAACGACATGCGAACATAGCTGTGAGGCGGGCCCTCACACCGGCCAGCGCGTGAAGGCCAGAAGCGCTCCTGAGATGCGGCCCTGTTGAGCCCTGGGATGTCGATGCAGACGCGCAGCTCACCACCCTCGCCTGGGTGGGGAGCGACGCTAGGTGGGCGGCGGTCGCTGCGTATTGCTCTTGCTTCCTGAAGCTCCTGAGACGCCTTGGTGATGAACTCCTGAGCGCCGGGCGCTCCTCGCCCGGTGCCCTCCTAAGGGAAACATGCTACGAAGCATGCCTCCATGTGGTGCCCAGGCGCCTCCCTCGTGATGTTGGCCAGGTCCGAGGCCCTCCAGAAGAGAGCCCGCGAGCCCTGCCCGAGGAGGGCTCCGGGCGTGCCTCCCTATGTGAGGGAAGGAGGCGCCCCAGGCGTTGGCGCGGATCCTGAAGTGGTGCCACTGGAGGTGCCGCTCCCTTGAGGCCCAGTGCGGAGTAGCTGCTTCTTCTTCTTGGGGTTGGCCTCAGGAGGGTACTGCGCGCCCGCGCTGTCAGGTTCCTCGATTGATGCCGCTTGGAAGGCGCGTTCGAGGGAGCACACCGCGTCTCTTTCTTCGCAGGGGATCGTGATGATTCCGCTGCTTCCCATCATCTTGAGGACGTTGTAGCCATGGTGGGTGACTGCCATGAATTTGGCCAGTGCTGGGTACCCGAGGATGGCATTGTGCGGTAGACGGATGTGGGCGACATCGAAGTCGATGAGCTCGGTGTGGTAGTTGTCGCACTGACTGAAGGTGACAGGGAGGCGAACTTGCCCTATCGGGGTAGTGGAGCCGTCAGTCAATCCTGAGAAAGGCTTGGTGGGCAGGAGCTGATCGTATGGCACTTGAAGGCTGTCAAACGTCTCGACGGACATGACACTGAGTCCTGTGCCACCGTCGATGAGGGTCTTGGTGACTTGGACATTGCTGATGACGGGTGAGCAGAGCATCGGGAGGACGCCAGCGGTTGCTGCGCATTTGACCTGGTCTGCCGAGCTAAAGGTGATGGTGTACTTGGACCACCTGAGCGGGCGCATAGCCTCGAGCTTGGGGAGGGCTGCATTCACTTCGTGGGAGGACTTCTTGAAGATGCGCTGGGAGGTTGGGCCTGAGCGTCACCCAAGATGCACGTGATGGCGCGCGCTTCCTGGAATCCCCCAGCCCCTTCGTCCTGTTGGTGGTCGTCATTCCTTCTTGGCGGCGGCAGCGGTGGGAGGCCAGGGTTGCCCTGAGGGCGGTCCTCACGAGGCTGGTCCCTCCAGGCACCCTCACAAGGCTGGTCCTGGCAACGATCCTCGCGAGGCTGGTCATGCAACTCTTGGCGGGGCCCACGATCGTCCCAACATCCTCCACCTCGTCCACCTCCTCGGCCGTAGCCCCGGTCGTTGCGCTTGGGGTGTTGATCGAAGCGTCCATCTCAAATGGCCCTGAGCTCTTGACAATCGTTGGTGTTGTGCGTGCACACGTTGTGGAAGGCGCAAAACATACAGCTGCCCTTGGACGACTCGGGAAGATCCCAGCCACGCTTGGTGTCCGGTTCTGCTGCGAGCACGGCCACCCCCCTGCGCTTCACGTCCTTGACCTTGGCCTTCTTCTCCTCTGGATCCACAGCAGGGAGCTCGAGGAGGGAGAGACGCCCCTCCTTGGCCCTCGCACACTTGGTTGCTATGTTGTACAACTCCAAGGTCGTGCACAGCTCCTCATGGATGGCATGCTCCTCCTTCATCTTGACATCGCAGATGCCGCCGGAAAATGCTGAGATGATGGCCTCGTCCATCACCTTGGGGATCTTGATACGCGCGCTGTTGAAGCGCTGGATGTATTTCTGCAGGGTTTCTCCTGGTTGTTGCTTGATGCGGCGCAGGTCATCCGCGACCGTCCGAAGGTCGCGAGTGCCCTGGAAGTTGGCGATGAAGTGGCTGCGCATCTCATCCCAGGAGGAAATCGAGCCTGGGGGCAGGTCCAGGAGCCATGAGCGGGCGCCGTCCTTGAGAGCCATGGGAAACCAGTTTGCCATGACCTTTTCATCGTCATTGGCCGCTTCGATGCTCAGCTCGTAGAGCTGCAGAAACTCCGCGGGGTTGGGGGTGCCGTCGTAGCAAGGAGGCAGATCCGGCTTGAACTTGCCCGACCAGACAACGCTACGCAGCTCAGGAGTGAAGGCGCGACAGCCCGCCATGGCCACCAGGGCCCGTCATGGAGGTGGAGCTTCACCTTGGCGTCCCTGTGCCACTACAGCAAGCGGCACATGGCCCTGCCGCAGCAAGCGATCCTGACGTGGTGGTGCTGGAAGCGGTGGAGCATCTTCTTGTGGACAGGGAACCTCCTGGCAACTTCTATCTTCGTGCGCGGGCACGCAGCGCGGCGGATCACGCTGCTGGGCCACACATCTTGGAGCAAGGACGTTGTCTTGATGCGGGGGAGGCTGAGGCGCTCCCTTCGCCGCGCGCCTCGGTGCGAGGGCGCCATCTTGGTGCTGAGGGGGTGGAGGTGCTCCGTGAGCCACATCGTCCGCAGCCGGGGGCGGGCGGGGCAGGGAGAGGGATGGTGCTGGAGAGCTCCCTGCGACGCTGACGAGCTCGGCGATGCAGTCCAACTAGTCCTCATAGAGGTTGTTGACCGGGCAGTAAGGCAGGAGCTCGCATGCCATGAGCAGCGTGGCCTGCATGTCCATGGGGGCGCGGCGAGCGTGAGACGATGAGACGGCCGGAGTCAGCGACGGGGTGGCGGTGCAACTGTCTCGCCGCACAGAGGGGTGCAGTGAAGAGGCTTGCAGCTCGTTTGCCGCTGGGCCAGTGGCGGCGTTGGCGGCGGGTGACAGAGAATGACGGGGAGGTCCACCGAAAAGGGCGGTCTAAGCGACACAGGTGGCGAGAGCGGCCCGGCAAGCGTCGGCCATGAACTTGGCGAAGCGATGAAGCGCAGATCGATGAAGAGGAAAGTTTCGGCACACCCCTACCTGGCGCGCCAAATGTCAGATTTCGGGTTCCGGCAAAACCCTTGAGGTTCGAACACTGGGGTGCGCGCGAAGATCTTTCCCCCTCTCTAGGTCTCACACTCTACGATCTCACGGACTAGCTCGACGAACCCAAAGAGCATGAGACACAAGATTTATACTAGTTCGAGCCACCGTTGTGGTGTAATACCCTACTCCAGTGTGGTGTGGTGGTTTACCTCTTGGGCTGAGGATGAACAGTTACAAGGGAAGAACAGCCTCGCGAGGAGAGGTGTTCTTGTGCTTGGTGAACTTGAGTGGTTGGAATGCTATGGATTCGATCTCTCTGATCCCATGCCTCCCTATGGTGGTGGCTAGTCCTATTTATAGAGGCCATGGTCCTCTTCCCAAATATCGAGTGGTAAGGGATCCCACAACGGCCAAATTCGAAGGGAGACAACTAGTACAAGCTATCCTGACAAAAGTGGTCTTCGCCTACCAAAGGCTCTGGTGGTGACGCCGTCTTGGGCTCCACGATGACCTCCGTCTTGCCGTCCTGTTGGTCTTGGTCTTGTTGCACCGATATGGCAACCTTTGGCTGATGCCTCGGGACTCCTCGCCTACGCTTTCCCCTTTAGCACCAAAGAGGAAATGAGGACACTGCGCGCTGGCGCCTGCCTGACGCCCGCCTGGTTCCAGTCGTCATGGCTTGCGTCACAGAAAACTCGTGAGGTGCCCCTCGCCTTGATCTCTCTGCCCCTCACGAGCTAGCCTGGTGAGGCTGCCCCTGAGGAGGTCTTGCATCGTCTGCCTCGCGAGGCTTGGCCCCTCGCGAGGGTCTTGAATGCTTGTTGGTGAAGATGGGCCATACGGGGCCGCCGGTGGAGCCACGCTGCGGGCTGCAGGCAGGAAAGTCTGGGGACCCCCGTTCCCAGAACGCCATCAGTTTCACTGTGTCATTGGAAACGCTTAATCACCGTTACCACACGTGCGAAAGAATTTAGTGTGTGCTGCATCGCACACGATTGGAAGGCCTCTGGATCACTGCTCCATATCCCCGACGGTTTCTGGGTCGTGTGGGAAGGACCCCCTATCGCCCACACTCACTTGGCGATGGTTCAAAATGTCATCACGGAAAGGGGTTAAAAACCGTTTGTTTAGGACTGACGCGCACCAGTGCTAGGATATGCATAGCAACGAGCAGGGAGATTGTGTCTACGTACCCTCGTAGACCGAAAGCGGAAGCGTTTAGTAACGCGGTTGATGTAGTCGAACGTCTTCACGATTCAACCGACCCAAGTACCGAACGTATGGCACCTCTGCGATCAGCACACATTCAGCTCGGTGATGTCCCTTGAAATCTTGATCCAGTTGAGGCCGAGGGAGAGTTTCGTCAGCACGACAGCGTGGTGACGGTGATGATGAAGTTTACCAGCGCAGGGCTTCGCCTAAGCACTACAACGATATGACCGAGGTGTGTAACTGTGGAGGGTGGCACCGCACACGGCTAAGAGAAACTTTGGTGTGTCTTTGGGGTGCCCCTTCCCATGTATATAAAGGGGGGAGGAGAGGTGGCCGACCCTAGAGGGGGGCGTGCCATGGGGGGAGTCCTACTTGGACTCCCGGTCCAAGTAGGATTCGTTCCCCCCTTTCCTAGTCGAAGTAGGAGAATAAGGGAAGAAGGAAAAGAAGAGAAGGAAGGAGGGGGGCACCACCCCCTCCCCTTGTCCTATTCGGTGCGTGCAAGGGGGGTGCGTGATACGTCTCCAACGTATCTATAATTTTGATTGTTTCATGCTATTATATTATATGTTTTGGATGTTTAATGGGCTTTAATATACCTTTTTATATTATTTTTGGGACTAACCTATTAACCGAAAGCCCAGTGCAAATTGCTATTTTTTGCCTATTTCAGTGTTTCACAGAAAAGGAATATCAAACGGAATCCAAACGGAATGAAACCTTCGCGAGGATCTTTTTTTGGAACAAATGTGATCCACGAGACTTGGAGTGGACGTCAAGGAAGCAGCTAGGGAGCCACGAGGCAGGAGGGCACACCCCAGGGGGGTGGGCGCCCCCACCCTCGTGGGCCCCTCGCAACTCCACCGACCTATTTCTTTCGCCTACATATACTCTTATGCCCGAAAACCTTCGGGGAGAGAAACGAAACACCTTTTCCACCGCCACAATGTTCTGTACCCGTGAGATCCCATCTTGGGGCCTTTTCCGGTGCTCCGCCGGAGGGGGATTCGATCACGGATGGCTTCTACACCAACACCATAGCCTCTTCGATGATGTGTGAGTAGTTTACCACAGACCTTCAGGTCCATAGTTATTAGCTATATGGCTTCTTCTCTCTCTTTGGATCTCAATACAAAGTTCTCCTTGATCTTCTTGGAGATCTATTCGATGTAACTCTTTTTGCGGTGTGTTTGCTGAGATCCGATGAATTGTGTGTTTATGACTTGATTTTCTATGAATATTATTTGATTCTTCTCTGAATTCTTATATGCATGATTTGATATCTTGGCAAGTCTCTTCGAATTATCGATTTAGTTTGGCCTACTAGATTGATCTTTCTTGCAATGGGAGAAGTGCTTAACTTTGGGTTCAATCTTGCGGTGTCCTTTCCCAGTGACAGAAGGGGCAGCAAGGCACGTATTGTATTGTTACCATCGAGGATAAAAAGATAGGGTTTATATCATATTGCTTGAGTTTATACCTCTACATCATGTCATCTTGCCTAAAGCGTTACTTCGTTCTTATGAAGTTAATACTCTAGATGCATGCTGGATAGCAGTCGATGTGTGGAGTAATAGTAGTAGACGCAGAATCATTTCGGTCTACTTGTCACGGACGTGATGCCTATATTCATGATCATTGCCGCAGATATCATCATAACTATGTGCTTTTCTATCAATTGCTCGGTAGTAATTTGTTCACCCATCATAATACTTGCTATCTTGAGAGAAGCCACTAGTGAAACCTATGGCCCCGGGTCTACTTTACATCATATTAGTTTCTCGGCAACTAGCCATTTCTGTCGCCGTTTATTTTGCAATCTTTACTTTCCAATCTATACAAAAATACCAAAAAATACTTTTCTTATTATCTTTACCAGATCTCATGTTTGCAAGTGGCCGTGAAGGGATTGACAACCCCTTCATCGCGTTGGTTGCAAGGTTCTTATTTGTTTGTGCAGGTACTAGGCAACTTGTGTGTAGCCTCCTACTGGATTGATACCTTGGTTCTCAAAAACTGAGGGAAATACTTACGCTACTTTGCTGCAGCACGCTTTCCTCTTCAAGGGAAAACCAACACATGCTCAAGAGGTAGCAGCGCGCGCCACCTCTGGCCGGCCCTCTCTCTTCTCCACTAAGGCCCATGATGGCCCATTAACTTCTCGGGGGGGTCCGGTAACCCCCGGTACTCCAAAACTTATCCGAAACAACCTGAACCATTCTGGTGTCCGAATGTCGCCTTCCAATATATGAATCTTTATTTCTCGGCCATTTCGAGACTCCTCGTCATGTCCGTGATATCATCCGGGACTCCGAACAAACTTTGGTTCATCAAAACACGAAACTCATAAAACAAATCGTCATTGAACGTTAAGCGTGTGGACCCTACGGGTTCGAGAACTATATATGTAGACATGACCAAGGCACATCTCCGGTCAATAACCAACAGCAGAACCTGGATGCTCATATTGGCTCCTACATTTTCTACGAAGATCTTTATTGGTCAAACCTCATAACAACATACGTTGTTCCCTTTGTCATCGGTATGTTACTTGCCCGAGATTCGATCGTCGGTATCATCATACCTAGTTCAATCTCGTCACCGGCAAGTCTCTTTACTCGTTCTGTAATGCATCATCCCGTAACTAACTCATTAGTCACATTGCTTGGAAGGCTTATCGTGATGTGTATTACCGAGAGGGCCCAGAGATACCTCTCCAAAACACGGAGTGACAAATCCTAATCTCGATCTATGCCAACTCAAGAAACACCATTGAAGACACCTGATGAACATCTTTATAATCACCGAGTTACGTTGTGACGTTTGATAGCACACTAAGTGTTCCTCCGGTATTCGGGAGTTGCATAATCTCATAGTCATAGGAACATGTATAAGTCATGAAGAAAGCGATAGCAATAAATTAAACGATCATAGTGCTAAGCTAACAGATGGGTCTTGTCCATCACATCATTCTCTAAGGACGTGATCTTATTCATCAAATGACAACACATGTCTATAGCTAGGAAAATTGACCATCTTTGATTAATGAGCTAGTCTAGTAGAGGCATACTAGGGACACTCTGTTTGTCTATGTATTCACACATGTACTAAGTTTCTGGTTAATACAATTCTAGCATGAATAATAAACATTTATCATGATATAAGGAAATATAAATAACAACTTTATTATTGCCTCTAGGGCATATTTCATTCAGTCTCCCACTTGCACTAGTGTCAATAATCTAGATTACATAGTAATGATTCTAACACCCATGGAGTCTTAGTGCTGATCATGTTTTGGTCGTGAGAGAGGCTTAGCCAACTGGTCTGCAACATTCAGATCCGTATGTATCTTGCAAATCTCTATGTCTCCCTCCTTGACTTGATCGCGGATGGAATTGAAGCATCTCTTGATGTGCTTGGTTCTCTTATGAAATCTGGATTCCTTTGCCAAGGCAATTGCACCAGTGTTGTCACAAAAGATTTTCATTGGACCCGATGCACTAGGTATTACACCTAGATCGAATATGAACTCCTTCATCCAGACTTCTTCATTTGCTGCTTCCGAAGCAGCTATGTACTCCACTTCACATGTAGATCCTGCCACGACGCTCTGCTTGGAACTGCACCAACTGACATCTCCACCATTCAATATAAATACGTATCCGGTTTGCGACTTAGAGTCATCCGGATCAGTGTCAAAGCTTGCATTGACGTAACCATTTACGATGAGCTCTTTGTCACCTCCATAAACGAGAAACATATCCTTAGTCCTTTTCAGGTATTTCACGATATTCTTGACTGCTGTCTAGTGATCCACTCCTGGATTACTTTGGTACCTCCCTGCTAAACTAATAGCAAGGCACACATCAGGTCTGGTACACAGCATTCCATACATGATAGAACCTATGGCTGAGGTATAGGGAATGACTTTCATTTTCTCTCTATCTTATGAAGTGGTCGGGCATTGAGTCTGACTCAACTTCACACCTTGTAACACAGGCAAGAACCCTTTCTTTGACTGATCCATTTTGAACTTCTTCAAAACATTATCAAAGTATGTGCTTTGTGAAAGTCCAATTAAGCGTCTTGATCTATCTCTATAGATCTTGATGCCCAATATATTGCAGCTTCACCGAGGTCTTTCATTGAAAAATTCTTATTCAA
This sequence comes from Triticum aestivum, assembly GCF_018294505.1. Lineage (NCBI taxonomy): Eukaryota > Viridiplantae > Streptophyta > Magnoliopsida > Poales > Poaceae > Triticum > Triticum aestivum. The sequence continues at coordinate 148,259,158 of NC_057800.1, forward strand.
GTATCCTTTTAAGCCTTTCAGAAATTCAGTATCATTTCCGATCAACAATATGTCATCCACATATAATATCAGAAATGCTATAGAGCTCCCACTCACTTTCTTGTAAATACATGCTTCTCCAAAAGTTTGTATAAAACCATATGCTTTGATCATAGTATCAAAGCGTATATTCCAACTCCGAGAGGCTTGCACCAGTCTATAAATGGATCGCTGGAGCATGCACACTTTGTTAGCACCTTTTGGATCGACAAAACCTTCTAATTGCATCATATACAACTCTTCTTTAAGATATCCATTAAGGAATGCAGTTTTGACATCCATTTGCCAAATTTCATAATCTTAAAATGCGGCAATGGATAACATGATTCGGACAAACTTAAGCATCGCTACGGGTGAGAAGGTCTCATTGTAGTCAACTCCTTGAACTTGTCGAAAACCTTTCGCAACAAGTCGAGCTTTGTAGACAGTAACATTACCATCAGCGTCAGTATTCTTCTTGAAGATCCAATTATTCTCTATTGCTTGCCGATCATCGGGCAAGTCAACCAAAGTCCATACTTTGTTCTCATACATGGATCCCATCTCAGATTTCATGACCTCGAGCCATTTCGCGGAATCTGGGCTCATCATCGCTTCCTCATAGTTCGTAGGTTCGTCATGGTCAAGTAACATGACCTCCAGAACATGATTACTGTACCACTCTAGTGCGGATCTTACTATGGTTGACCTACAAGGTTCGGTAGTAACTTGATCAGAAGTTTCATGATCATCATCATTAGCTTCCCGACTAATTGGTGTACGAATCACTGGAACTGATTTTTGTGATGAACTACTTTACAATTCGGGAGAAGGTACAATTACCTCATCAAGTTCTACTTTCCTGCCACTCACTTCTTTCAAGAGAAACTCCTTCTCTAGAAAGGATCCATTCTTAGCATCGAATAACTTGCCTTCGAATATGTGATAGAAGGTGTACCCAACAGTCTCTTTTGGGTATCCTATGACACATTTCTTCAATTTGGGTTCGAGCTTATCAGGTTGAAGCCTTTTCACATAAGCATCGCAGCCCCAAACTTTAAGAAACGACAACTTGGATTTCTTGCCGAACCACAGTTCATATAGTGTCGTCTCAACGGATTTTGATGGTGCCCTATTTAACGTGAATGCAGCTGTCTCTAAAGTATAACCCCAAAACGATAGAGGTAAATCAGTAAGAGACATCATAGATCGCACCATATCTAATAAAGTGCGGTTACCATGTTCAGACACACCATTACGCTGTGGTGTTGCAGGTGGCGTGAGTTACGAAATTATTCCACATTGTTTCAAATGAAGACCAAACTCATAACTCAAATATTCACCTCCATGATCAGATCGTAGAAACTTTATTTTCTTGTTATGATGATTTTCCACTTCACTCTGAAATTCTTTGAACTTTTCAAATGTTTCAGACTTATGTTTCATTAAGTAAATATACCCATATCTGCTCAAATCATTTGTGAAGGTCAGAAAATAACGATACCCGCCGCGAGCATCAACACTCATCGGACCGCATACATCAGTTGTATTATTTACAATAACTCTGTTGCTCGCTCCATTGTACTAGAGAATGGAGTCTTAGTCATCTTGCCCATGAGGCATGGTTCGCAAGCATCAAGGGATTCATAATCAAGTGATTCCAAAAGCCCATCAGCATGGAGTTTCTTCATGCGCTTTACACCAATATGACCTAAACGGCAGTGCCACGAATAAGTTGCACTATCATTATTAAACTTGTATCTTTTGGCTTCAATACTATGAATATGTGTATCACTACTATCGAGATTCAATAAAAATAGACCACTCATCAAGGGTGTCGATCATCACGGCTCACGTCACAAGAGCCTCGTGAGGTTCACCTCGCCTTGATATCTCCGCTCCTCATGGGCCTGCCTAGCTAGGCCACTCCAGAGGAGGTCTTGCGTTGTCCGCCTCACGAGGCTTGGCCCCTCGCGAGGGTCTTGGGTGCTTTGTTGGTGAAGATGGGCCGTACGGCCTGCCGGCTCAGCCACGCCGCGGGCCGTAGGCAGGCAAGTCTAGGGACCCCCGTTCCCAGAACGCCAACAGTAGCCCCGTGCCCAAGGTGCGCTCGGGCTTGGCTTCACGGCGAAGCCAAGGGTCAAGTTCGGAGCACCGCGGGCCCCAAAAGCCCGCGGCCTCGGTTGACGCATGGCGATTGATTGGTCATGCGCGTCTCCGCTTCCCCACGTTGTTTCGGCAACTGCTTGACTTGACAAAAGGCCTGTGCGGGGGGCACTTGCCTTCATTGCTTCTTCCTTGCCTCACTCCATATCCCCTTTCTTGCTCTTCGCCGCCGCTACCAGCAGATCTGCTTCGGCCTCACTCTACATCTGCCGCCCATGGCATCACGCAAGGTCAAGACCTCCTCGTCCCCGGCTTGGTACGAGCCCTCTCTTGAGGCGCCGACTGTCACGGGGAAGAGCCTTGCCTCCGTGCGCCTACTGACGGCGGGAGAGAGCAACGAGTGGGGGAAGACGGAGCTCCGGCTGGCCTCCGACGAGCCGGAGCCTGAGGGGAGCACCCTCTTCCCCTTCTTTTCGATCAGCGTTGCCGTCGGGTTGGTTCCTCCCTTCTCTGATTTCTTCTATGAAGTCCTCGACCACTATGGGCTACAAGCGTTGCATATCCACCCCAACTCTGTCCTTCTCCTGTCGATCTTTACCTACTACTGTGAGGCGTACCTAGGCGTGATGTCGTCCGTGGCGCTCCTGCGCCACTTCTTCTTCCTCCGTGTCAATGAGGGTCACATTTCTGGATGCACACTTCATTGCGTCCGGAAAGGCCAACTCGATCTCGAGCACCGGGAAGAGAGACGGCAACATTCGATCCAAATGGGTCATGGTGGACGCCAAGCTCGCTCATCTGCGCCTGGTGCTGCCGACGAAGGCGCCCCGGCAAGGCAAGGAGTGGCCCAGGGCGGAGCTTGTCGCCGAGCGGGCATCGTCGGTGTTGGAGAAGATGATGACCGACCTAAAGCCAGGCAATGCGAGGGCAGCCAAAATAACTGGAGCGATGCTCCTGAGGGAGTTCTTGACGCTGCGGGTCACCCCACTCCACGCACGCGCGCCCCTTCTAGCAGCTTGAAGGAGGGGAAAACAAGGCCCACCTGAGGCCGGGGGACCTACCTGACAACGAACTGGACACCGTCCTGCGCCTCATAGTTGGAGACAACCAGGAGTACCCACCTAGCGCCTTCATTCCCTTGTTTCAACGCAGGGACCAGAAGAAATTCGTTGCTTCCAGGCTGACTTTTGATGCGCACAGGCTGGTGCTGTTGGTGCTTTCGGGAGCTCCTTCAGCGCAGAATCCGGTGGAGGTGTCTTCTAGTGAGTCCCGCGGAGAGGAGGAGCAGGCGGACTCGGAGGAGACCCCGGAAGAGGCGGGGGAGACCTCCCCTTCGAGCAAGGCTGAGATTCTCCGTGCCCTTCCTGACGATGCCGAGGCCGACGCTTACCGAGGAGGGAAGGAGCAACCCCTTGTCCAGATGAAGGGTTGGTCGTCGCTGGTGGACCGCGGTGCCGCCTCCACCCCAACGCCTCCTGGGGCTGGATCTGGTTCTGCCTCCGCACTGCATGGCGCCACCGGAGCCCGGGCGCCTGCCCCTTAGGTCCCGATGCTGTCGGGCCTCAAGCTTCACAAGCAAAAGGTGGAGTACCTTGCGGTGGACCGGTAGGTGTTTCGAACTTCGCTTGGTCCCTGCGGGTGCTTGTTTTTTTTCCTGATGCTCGCCTTTGGTTGGTCAGGCCGACATCTTCGGCGAAGAAGAGGAAGGAGGATAAGGCAGCTATGCCTCCCTCCGCAGAGCAAGGAGGCAACATCGCCCGTGCCTCCCCAGCCCGGTCGTCTTCGCGGGGCCAAGAGGAGCTCCGCCGCATGGAGTCAGCCCCCATGGCCCCGCTGGCCCCGGAGGTGCTGGTACTTGGCGCGGCTGATGAGGTCGTAGCTGCTCCGGAACCCGCGGTCTCCCAAGCCCTGGTGATGATGTCGCTTCCTCCTACTGCTGCGCCTCCACTCCTTGGTTCTTTCGCTCCTACTGCCGTCTTGGAGCGTGCTCTTTCAAAGATGACCCAACTGTAGGCGGATCTCCTGAGCACCGACCCACGCCTGGTGGTCGGGCGTCTGGAGTTGGCCTCCAGTTGGCTTCATTCTGACCTGGCAGTACGCGCGACGCTGTGCCAGGCTGTTACGGCTTCTGAGAGAGAGAAGCAAGGAGCCATCGTTGCTGCCGCCGATCGTGAGGCGGCACTGAAGGAAGCCAAGGCCGCCCGTGACCGCTGCCAATCGCTGGAGGGCGAGCTACAGAGCCTGCGCGACAAGCACGCCGAAGAGGCACGCCACCGGCAAGCAGAGGAGAAGGAGATGAAGGCCCAGGAGGAAGCCATCAAGAACCGTGATGCTGAGCTGGCGGAGCTGGGGAAGAAGCAGGTTGCCGAGTGCAACCGGTTGGAGGAGCTAGAGCATAAGATGGGGGCGAGGGAGGCCGATCTTGCCGCCAAGGCGCGAGTCCTGGCCAAAGACCGTGTTGCCTTCACTGATCTCGAGAAGAGATCTCGCGAGGCGCTGAGGATGCTCTACGAGCGTGGCCTAGAGAAGCCGCTGGACACTGACGAGGAAGGCCCCACCCAGCTGCTTCCTCTCGTGGTGAAGGCGCTTGAGGAGGTCGTTGAGGGCCTTGGTCCCATGGCGGAGGCAGAAGCTCACACTCTGTCCGCGGCCGCTATGACTCGCGTCCTCAGCCATTTGCACCTCCGCGACCCCAACGCCCGCCTTGACGAGCTGCTGGAGCCTGTAGCTGAAGCCCTCTGTGAAGCCGCCGCCGCAGCTGTTCAAGGTCAAGTGGAGGCTTTGCTGGGGAAGTTCCGCGACTTTGTCTCTGATCCTCTGTCTGACGATGGCGCAGATCCTTCGGCTGGTGGTGAAGGTGAGCACATCGTCATCCGTGGGGAAGCACCTTCCACAGGCGACGGCAACATCCAGGGGTGACCTGCGGCTATTCTTCTCGTTCCATTCCTGCGACATACATCAGGCCTCGTGGAGGCGTTTAGACTTTTCATTTGATATTGTGAGAACAATGTGCTTGTAATATTTGCTTTGAGATTTTGCGTTTTCCTTCCTATTTGCTTTGTTCTGCGTCGGCAGAGCCCGGCCCCGCGCATACCTCAATCGACGTTGGGCCAACCGGAGACCAGGACGGTCCAAGGAGTGAGGGGCTACGTGACCAGTTAGGCTCTTGAGTCGCGATGCTCAGGAGTCCCCCTTGACGTGCGAACAACATGTAGGGAGAGTTCGTGAGGATAGATTAATGTTCTATGTCGGCAGAGCCTGGCCCCGCGCATACCTCAACCGCTGTTGGGCTGACCGGAGACCAGGATGGACCAAGGAGTGAGGGGCTACGTGACCAGTTAGGCTCCTGAGTCGCGATCCTCAGGAGTCCCCCTTTATGTTCAAACAATTTCCATACCTGCCCTTGCTAAGGCCTCGGGAGGGGCGCGTGACACCTAGGTCCGGGGGACCTGGTTGGGTGGCGTGCACTTGGGCGTGACCCGAGCGCAACCCCCGTGCCCAGCCCCCTCGCGCGACTCTCCCAAGGGGAGCCGTCGTGGTGAGGCCGGGCGCTGAGCTCTGGGCTCCCTAAGGTTGGTACGACCGTGGGGTCGCCCTCAGTTATTTATCACCAGCGCGGAGCATAGTGCTTCCGCTTGCGCACGGGCATAGCCGCTCCTCGGCAGTGTCGACAGCCAGCACGGAGCATGGAGCTTCCACTTGGGCGTGGGATGGGGGCCCCCTCTGGGAGGAGCCCCCGGGGCATGTACAGCCCCGCCCTGACACGTGGCTTGCACGGCAGGGCTGCAAGGTGTATCTGGGCACTCATGAGCCAGCGCGGGACTCATGAGGCCCTACCTCAAGGCGGGTTGCGCCTGGTCTTGAGTCTTGGTGACTGTATGTCCCTGCAAGGCGGTTAGATGCAAGCACTCTACTCCTCAGGTCCCGGCCCTCGAGCAAGCTCAGCCGTCGCTGGTATGCCAGGTCGCGATGCCATGGTTAAGGCTAGGGGGTGAGGGCTGGAGAGCCAGTAAGAGGTCATGAGTCGCGATGCTCAGGAGCCCCCCTTTTAACGTGCAAGCAAATTACATGGGGCGAACGGACCCATGGCGGGCGGTGATCAAACAGGTGATAGCGGTTTGGCATGTTAAGCATGAAGAGTAGATCGACTAGGATAAATGCAGGAAGATACATGCCACTGGGTCTGGCCCGAGCGGCGTGGGGATGATGCAGCCCGTGGGGCGCCCCCAACGAGGTAAGCTAGAGTCATAAGCAGAAGGGATACATGCCACGTGGACGGATCCACGTGGCCTGTGAATAGTGCAGCCCGAGGGGCGCTCCCAGCTTAAATGAACTTGGAAGATGTCACTTGGTTCTATAGACGAAGTAGAGCTGGTGCAGCTGAAGCCACATGCTGAAGGAATGACTCCTCATGAGCCACCGGGACCCCAAGCCTCGGGAGGCTCTAGGAGCTCAGGAGGTTCCCTGAAGGCTGTCGCCATCTCCTCCAGAACGGCGTGGAACCTGGCCTCCTGAGCCGCTAGGACTTGCCGCATGTTGCACTGATAGGTCGACGCCATGCTCGGCAAGCCGAAGGGCATGCGAAAGAAGCTGTGTGGAGGACCCTCACAGCGGCCCGCGCGTGATGGCCAGAAGCGTTCCTGAGATGCAGCCATGTGGAGCCCTGGGATGTCGACGTTGGCGTGCAGCTCAGCACCCTCGCCTGGATGGTGAGCCACACTCTGTGAGCGGCTGTCGCCATGCATGGCTCTTGCGTCTTGTAGGTCTTGGGTGGTCTTGGTGATGAACTCCTGGGTGGTGGGCACTCCTTGCCCCATGCTCTCCTAAGGAAAACGTGCCACATAGCACGCGTCCAAGTGGTGCCCAAGCGCCTCCCTCGTGAGATTGGCAAGGTCTGAGGCCCTCCAGAAGAGAGCCCCCAAGCCCCGCCCGAGGAGGGTGCTCGGTGCGCCTTCCTATGCGGTGGAGGGAGGTGCCCCTAGAGCGGGCGCTGACCCCGACGAGCCTCCTGATGCGAGCCATCTTCTTGGGGTCCTGCACAGCGCGGTAGCTTCTTCTTGGGGATGGTCTCCGGAGGGCCTTCACTTCTGCTGTCAGGGTTGTCGATTGCTGCGGCTTGGAACGCGTGCTCAAGGGAGCACACTGCATCTCTTTATTCACATGGGACCGTGATAATTCCCCCGCTTCCTGGCATCTTGAGAATGTTGTAGCCGTGGTGAGTGACTGCCATGAATTTGGCCAAGGCTGGATACCCGAGGATGGCATTGTACGGCAGGCGGATGTGCGCGACGTCAAAGTCGATGAGCTCGGTGCGGTAATTTTTGCGCTCCCCGAAGGTGACAGGCAGGCGGACTTGCCCTATTGGTGTGGTGGAACCGTCAGTCACTCCTGAGAAAGGCTTGGTTGGCTAGAGCTGCTCATAGGGCTCTTGGAGGTTGTCGAACATGTTGGCGGATAGGACGTTGAGCCCTGCGCTGCCATCGATGAGAGTCTTGGTGACTTTCACATTGCTGATGACTGGGGAGCACAACATATGGAGGGTGCCAGCGGTGGCTACGCACTTGAGCTGGTCGGCCTAGTTGAAGGTGATGGCGCATTGGGACCACCTGAGCGGGCGTGTGGCCTCGAGCTTGGGGAGCGCCGCGTTCACCTCGCGGGTGAACTATTTGAAGATGAGCTGAGAGGCTGGTGCCTGAGCACCGCCCAAGATGCAAGCGATAGCATGCGGCTCCTGGAAGCCGCCAGCTCCCTCGTCCTAGTGGTGGTCGTCGTTCCTCCTTGGCGGTGGCAATGGGGGAAGACCGGCGTTGCCCTGGGGGCGATCCTCACGAGGCGGGTCCCTCCAGGCGCCTTCGCAAGGTTGGTCCCTCCAGGGGTCCTCACGAGGCCGGTCACGCCACTCCTGGCGTGGGCCACGGTCGTCCCAGTGTCCGCCTTCGCGTCCTCCTCCGCGACTATAGCCTCGGTCGTTGCACTAGGGGCATCGACCGAAGCGTCCTTCCCGAATGGCTCTGAGCTCCTGACAATCGCTAGTGTTGTGGGTGTTCAGGTTGTGGAAGGCGCAGAATGGACGGCCGTTCTTGGAGGACTCGGGCTGATCTCTGCCTCGCTTGGTGTCGGGCTCCGCTGCGAGCACGACTGCCTCTTTGTGCTTCACGTCCTTGGCCTTGGCCTTCTTCTCCTCCACTCCTGTAGCCGGCAGCTCAAGGAGAGAGAGGCGCCCCTCCTCAGCTCTTGCGCACTTGGTCTCCAGGTTGAATAGCTCCTGAGATGTGCTGAGCTCCTCATGGATAGCCAGCTCTTCCTTCATATTGACGTCGCGGACACCGTCAGAAAACACGGAGATGATGGCCTCGTCCGTGACCTTGGGGATCTTGAGGTGGGTGCTATTGAAGCGCTGGATGTACTTCTGGAGGGTCTCTCTTGGCTGCTGCTTGATGCAGTGTAGATCGCCCGCGACCGGTGGGCGGTCACGAGTGCCCTGGAAGTTGGCGACGAAGCGGTCGCGCATCTTGTGCGAGGAGGAGACCGAGTCGTGCTGCAGGTTTAGGAGCTAGGAGCGGGCCCCATCCTTGAGAGCCATGGGAAACCAGTTTGCCATGACTTTTTCATCTCCGTTGGCCGCTTCGATGCTCAACTCATAGAGCTGCAGGAACTCCGCAGGGTCGGCGGTGCCATCGTACCGAGGAGGCAGATCTGGCTTGAACTTGCCTGGCCAGGCAACACTACGCAACTCAGGGGTGAAGGCGCAACAGCCTCCCGTGGTTGCCGGGGCCCACTTCGGAGGCGGAGCTTGGTCTTGGCGAGGTCCGCGCTGTGCCACTGCAGGCGGCGCACGGTCTTGGCGAGGTGGCGCGGGGAGCACTGGTGCAGCTTCTCGCGGTCGAGGGTTTTCCTGGCAGCTCCTTTCTTCACGCACGGGCGCCGGGCGTGGTGGATCACGCCGCGGTGGCGCACGCCTTGGCGCCAAGGCACCATCTTGGGTTCGAGGCGGTGGAGGCACGCCATGAGTCCCGTTGCCCGCGTCCTGTTGAGGGGGAGGCAGAGAGTGGGACGGCGCCAGAGAGCCCCCCACGGCGCGGACGAGCTCGACGACGCGGTCGAGCCACTCCTCATAGACGTCATCGATGGGGCGGTAACGCAGGAGCTCGTTCGCCGCGATGAGTGCGGCCCGTGCCTCCATGGGGGCGCGGTGCGCGTGAGACGAAGAACCAGCAGGGGTGAGTGATGGAGTAGCGGTGCGGCCGTCCTGCCGCACCGAAGGACACTGCGAGGATGCCTGCGGCTCATTTCCCACCGGGCCGGTGGCAGTGTTGGCAGCTGGGGACAGAGAACGACGAGGTGGCCCGCCGACAAGGGCCGTTTGAGCGACGCAGGCGGCGAGGGCAGCCTGACGCTCAGCTCAAGCACGGTGAGCGTCCACCATGGAGACGACGGAGCGACGGAGCGACAGAAAGGAAGCTATGGCGCACCCCTACCCGGCGCGCCAAATGTCGGGATCTGGGGTTCCGGCAAACCCTTAAGGTTCGAACACTGGGGTGCGCACGAAGTCTTTCCCTCCTACCGATCTACGCTCTAGCTCACTAAGATCTTGCGGACGAACTAGACGAACTCACAACATAGAAAGACACAGGGTTTATACTGGTTCAGGCCACCGTTGTGGTGTAATACCCTACTCCAGTGTGGTGGTGGTGGATTGCCTCTTGGGCTGATGATGAACAATACCTCCTGATGTTGAGGTATTCTTGAGCTCGGTGAGCTTGTGCGTGTGGGGGGTGGTCTCCGTATCCCTCCCTCTGAGGTGGTGGCTAGTCCTATTTATAGAGGCCCTGGTCCTCTTCCCAAATATCGAGCGGGAAGGGATCCAACAATGGCGTGCTAATTTGAAGGGGGACAGCTAGTACAAGCTATCCTGACAAAAGTAGTCTTTGCCTGCACAAAGTTCTGGTGGTGACACTGTTCTGGGTTCCATGATGACCTCCGTCTTGCAGTCCATGGTCTTGGACTTGTTACACCGAAATGGCAACCTTTGCCTGAGGCCTCGGTACTCCACGGCTGCGCTTGCCCCCATTGCACCAAAGAGGAAACAAGGACGCTGCGCGCGCTGGCGCCCGCCTGGTGTCGATCGTCACGGCTCATGTCATGAGAGCCTTGTAAGGTTCACCTCGCCTTGATATCTCCGCTCCTCGCGAGCATGTCTAGCTAGGCCACTCCAGAGGAGGTCTTGCATCGTCTGCCTCACGAGGCTTGGCCCCTCGCGAGGGTCTTGGGTGCTTTGTTGGTGAAGATGGGCCGTACAGCCTGCCGGCTCAGCCACGCCGTGGGCCGCAGGCAGGCAAGTCTGGGGACCCCCGATCCCAGAACGCCGACAGTGCCTACCCTCCAGGCGTGCCCTCCACCCTCATGGGGCCCACATTGCTCCACCGACGTACTTCTTCCTCCTATATATACCTACGTACCCCCAAACTACCAGATACGGAGCCAAGACCCTAATTCCACCACCGTAACTTTCTGTACCCATGAGATCCCATCTTGGGGCCTTTCCCGGAGCTCCGCCGGAGGGGGCATCGATCACGGAGGGCTTCTACATCAACACCATAGCATCTCCGATGAAGTGTGAGTATTTTACTTTAGACCTTCGGGTCCATAGTTATTAGCTAGATGGCTTCTTCTCTCTTTTTGGATCTCAATACAAAGTTCTCCCCCTCTCTTGTGGAGATCTATTCGATGTAATCTTCTTTTTGCGGTGTGTTTGTTGAGACCGATGAATTGTGGGTTTATGATCAAGTTTATCTATGAACAATATTTGAATCTTCTCTGAATTCTTTTATGTATGATTGATTATCTTTGCAAGTCTCTTCGAATTATCAGTTTGGTTTGGCCTACTAGATTGATCTTTCTTGCAATGGGAGAAGTGCTTAGCTTTGGGTTCAATCTTGCGGTGTCCTTTCCCAATGATAGTAGGGGCAGCAAGGCACGTATTGTATTGTTGACATCGAGGATAACAAGATGGGGTTTATATCATATTGCATGAGTTTATCCCTCTACATCATGTCATCTTGCTTAAAGCATTACTCTGTTCTTTGGAAGTTAATACTCTAGATGCATGCTGGATAGCGGTCGATGTGTGGAGTAATAGTAGTAGATGCAGGCAGGAGTCAGTCTACTTGTATCGGACGTGATGCCTATATACATGATCATACCTAGATATTCTTATAACTATGCTCAATTCTGTCAATTGCTCAACAGTAATTTGTTTACCCACCATAATACTTATGCTCTTGAGAGAAGCCACTAGTGAAACCTATGGCCCCCGGGTCTATTTTCCATCATATTAATCTTCCGTCAGCAAGCTATTTCCTTTTCTGTTTATTTTGTTTTATTTACTTTGCGTCTTTATCATAAAAATACCAAAAATATTATCTTATCATATCTATCAGATCTCACTTTCGTAAATGACCGTGAAGGGATTGACAACCCCTTTATTGTGTTGGTTGCGAGGATTTTATTTGTTTGTGTAGGTGCGAGGGACTCGCGCGTGGCCTCATACTGGATTGATACCTTGGTTCTCAAAAACTGAGGGAAATACTTACGCTACTTTGCTGCATCACCCTTTCCTCTTCAAGGGAAAACCAACGCAGTGCTCAAGAGGTAGCAAGAAGGATTTCTGGCGCCGTTGCCGGGGAGTCTACGCAAAAGTCAACATACTAAGTACCCATCACAAACCCTTATCTCCCGCATTACATTATTTTCCATTTGCCTCTCATTTTCCTCTCCCCACTTCACCCTTGCCGTTTTATTCGCCCTTCTTCTGTTCGTCTTTCCATTTGCTTTGATGTCTTACTTGGCTCGTTTACTCGTTTGGTTGGAATAGTTGTTTATCTATTACTAAACAGAGAACCTAAGATCTATGGATCCTCATCTGCTTGCTAATCTTTTTAAGAGATCCAATTATGATGAACCAATTGCTAGTGAGTTTTGTGCACTAGATTATCTTTATGAAGTTTTGCTTGAAATTTGTGAATCTAAAAATTGCGATGAAGTATTTTATGAAGTGATTCACGATAGATATTTGAATAAAAAGCATGATTGCAATGATGTTATTATGAATTCTATTGATGTCAATTGTGCTAATAATATGCAAAACCCTAAGCTTGGGGATGCTAGTTTTGCTATGTCTACTACTTGTTGCAATGATCATGATTGGGGTGATTCTTCTTATGATCTTGAAAATTTATTTAAGCCCCATGATGAATATGAGATTGATAATAGTGTTTGCAATATTATTGAAAGTGGGTTTGGAAGAGTGTCAAGTTTAGATCCCACATATTTGGAGAATGTTCAATCTTATGAAATTTTTGATAAAACTGGGTTTGGAGAGGTCATGACTTTAGTTAATATTAATCCCACTATTTTGGAAGAGTGTCAACTTTGCATGCATATGGATCATGTTGAAAATATTTTATGTGATAGCTATTTTGTTGAATTTTCTTATGATCCTACATGTAATTATTATGAGAGAGGAAAATATGGTGGTAGACATTTTTATGTTACTAAATTACCTCTCGTTATGTTGAGATTGCTATTGTTTCTTTCCGCTTCCTTGCATATGCTAGTTTTTCCTTACCTTGATAATTTGTTTGCCTATAAGATGCCTATGCATAGGAAGTATGTTAGACTTAGATGTGTGTCGGTGTCAAAACCGGCAGATCTCGGGTAGGGGGTCCCAAACTGTGCGTCTAAGAATCGATGGTAATAGGAGACATGGGACACGATGTTCACCCAGGTTCGGGCCCTCTTGATGGAGGTAAAACCCTATGTCCTGCTCTTGTTTATATTGATGGAGTATCAAGTACAGAGTTGGTCCACCTCGAGATCATATGTTGTGGTCTAAAACTTGAGGGTATGATGAATAATGTCATAATCTATCGACTAGCCTGGCCTCGGCTTATATAACATACCAGAGGCCTAGGATAACAAGAGTCCTAGTCGAATATGTCGGTGGAGAGGAGTCCTTGTCTTGATCACCAAGTCTTGTAGAATCTTCCTCGTATATGTCTTCGGCTGTCCAAACTGGCCCATGAGTAAACGACCATGGGGTCCTCTGCCCAATCCATCTGACCAGGAGACGATGTGGTGAGTACCCCCTAGTCCAGGACACCGTCAGTAGCCCCCTGAACCGGTCTTCAAGTTGGGGACGCTCCTCGGTTCTTCCGAACTATTCTTCGTCTTCGGTCATCAGTCTTAAAAACTGGTTCAACAAATATTCCCATCGTCTATCTTGAGGATTGCCGAGCTAAATCTGAAGATCTCACACGTCGGGTATCCCAGGAGCCCTTTAAGTCTTCGGCCTTTATCAATGCCTTGTTATTTTTATGCCACACCACAGGTTTGAAGTTGTTCCCGGGCGACAGCGTCCTCTTGTGTCCGAGCTCCAACTCCGGACTGCATTCGAGGTATCTTTTGCATCCGAGCATCAACGCCGGACCGCTTCCGAGATCTAATGCCAGAATCTATCCGAGCTCCAACGCTGGACTATGTATCCGAGTTCCAATGCTGGACTGTATCCGAGCTCCAACGCCGGATTGTATCCGAGGTGTCATAAATCACCTTGGTTCAAAGAAGTTGAAGGAATTTATCTGAGCTTTAACGCCAGAAATGCCCTCTATGGAGCCAGCCACTAGCGCCCGAGCTTTATGCCGGACTGCTTCCGAGGTGGTGCACCACCCCGAATGTGGGCCGATTTTTTGTCAATATTTTTGATTGGTGCAATTTATTATCTGCCGAGATATATAGACAGTAGCCCTCAAGGTGTGTATCAGTCTAAAACCCGAGATGCACCTGAAGGATGACATAAGACCGCTGATCCTAGTAGCCGCTGAGACTCAGGTTGATTTGCAAAGTCGGCCTGAGGATCAACTCCTAGCTCAGCAGAATACTCCGGGACAAAAAAATTGGTGTGCAAAGTCCTCGAGACTCAGGTTGGGTGCGGCTGACCAATCCTGAGGATCATAATCTCCTCGAAAGCTATATTGCACTTAAATTTTCTGCACTGGATTGCCAACACAGTAGCCCCCGAGACACTGGTCGGGTGGCAACACCAGATCAGGGGATCGATGTGCCCCTTTAATATTTATAAATAATGAGCGGGAAGCCCAGTAGCCCCCGAGCCTTAATGCAGGCACGGGTGGCCGAATTAAGGATCGATATCCATAGTAAAATCACAAATTATGTGTAATGTCTCTATGTATCCAAGGACGTTACATCATTAATGCTCGGATCCGCATTGTACAAAACTTTGTTGACCGACCATCGGCTTCCACCTCCTCGGCCAGTAGCCGAGGAGTGTTTGTCCTACTTTATAAAGCCTTTATGAGGGCAAAGATTTATGACAAACAAGGCAATCTGGCCATACGGCTTTATAAACAAAGGTACGCAAAGAGATATGTTATATTACCGTTTAACATAAGAAATGTCTTCCAAAGAAAATAGTCCCGCTATCGGTTGCTTTCTTTGGGTTGTCATGCTAAGCATGATCATGAAACCTCAGCTCTAATGTAAGAGCAAAATATTGAGTATTTAGTTTGGGAGGCCAGTTACTAGCCCCTAGTAGTGTTCGGCGACAGTCGAGATCAAGCCGTAAACACTTCAGCCAATGTTATGAATGGTCCGTCATTTAACACAGTCATCGGATCACTGACCAGTTTACGCTTATTGTGACAGTCAGTTTTTGGCTTTCTCCACTGAGGTGCTTAACCATGTGATCTGGAAGCACAATCGTAGTGGTTCTCCCTTTGCACACCTAGACGACCAAAGCGGAACGTAGGAGGCAAGCGCAGGAGCCGGGCAACCCAACTACTAACCGAAGACACAATTCGAAACCGATGCATATATAGCAATATCCGAGAATGTTTTTCCCGAATCTCTAAAGGTGTCCGGCGTTGCACTGCGATACTTGTGCTGAAAACACACAAATAGTTTAAAAGTGCCTCAAGCTTGGAAAACAAAAAAACGTCAGTAAAAACTTGATGTCCGAACAAGATCAAGTGTTCGGTGCCAATCCGAAAATTGGAAAAAAAATTGTGCTTCTTTCATGCTTTAACATGACACATCCGATCTCAAGACTTCATGCGTGTTAGCCTACGGCTTCAAGCTCCTTATCCCAAAGGCGGAGTACTTCTCCGAGGTCAGTTTAGCAAACTAAACTCAAGCTACCTTTTAGAGAGAAGACAGGCTATCCGGCTATTGACCATACACTCGAGTCGAAAAAGGATCGGTAGAAAAATACTTTGCAACGACCAAGAAGAAAACACATTTACTATAAAACAGCTCATATAAATTTTAAGAGCCCCCAAGTGACTTGGGTAAAAGAATTTTATGTATAATGATTGTATGTACCAAAGTACTTATATCATATCTGTGTTCACCCGAACTTTAAACGCATCTTAACCGACCGTCGGCTTATCCCTCTTCGGCCAAGGGCCAAAAAGTGTCATGTACTCCACCTGTCGAGAGTATCGACGGTGTTTCCGATGACCAGGCAATCAAGCCATAAGGCTGTAACAGACAAAGCGCACTCAGGGAACTTATGCTATATTACTGACAAAGTGTAAGAAGCATCTTCGAAGAAAATAGTACCCCCACCGATACCTTTCTTCGGTGCTCATTATTACTATGAGACTTGTGCAATAGATTTTTTGTACTCATGAGTTCCGCTGTGTGCCAACCATGATTGAAGACAATAAGAGTGCTAGCTTTCGGCTTCACCCAGTCTAAGGTCAGAGCTCGGATGACCCGGTCGTGACAATCGCAGAGGTGCTCCCTTTACTCCCTAGCCGAACAATCGGGAACATAGGGGTAAGCACAAGAGCCAGGCAACCCAGCTTGCAAATCGCTTAGGTCAATATGGTGCATATTGTGGCATAATACACAAACAAGGAACGAAGCTGTACAAGTATAATCATATGCAAGAGGAAAAACTCCATCAAGGGAGCCCCCAAATAAACGGGGTATTTGAATATGCACGTCACAAACAAAGTTTTGACAAGGAACTTTGTCACAAACAACTTTGTGCTGAAAATTGTAATGCTTGGTCGAACCGAACAAAATTTAAAACTGAAAGTTTTTTTAGCATGAAAGCAACTTAGTTGGTTAATGTGCTCGGTGTTGATGACGCAATTCGGGCTTGTGGCGGGACGAAGACGCCCATTGATCTTTGATAGATCCGACAAGGTTCGCAGTCCTCGGCATGGCCGAGGTCCCAGCCTCCAGGCCCGAGGTGTCCGAGCAAGGAGTTTGGCACTCCGGAGTAGTGACCACCTAACGCAGTCAAAATCGATTACCTACACACATACAACAGTGCGGTCCAGGAAATAATAATAATATATATAATCCTTGCATAATTGATTTACGGAAAAATAATTTATTTAAAGAAATGTGGCATGGCGCCGAAGCCAATGTCGATGCAGGGCGTCAGCGTCACGCAGTGAAGGCGTGACAAAGCCTGAATTTGCAGGGCAGTCGGGGCTCCGGATGCGGTGTTCGCCGAACTATGTATGGAAACTGACCGAACCACCATGCAACCATTTTTAATATGGCTGCCGTTTGATAGACCTATGTATAGATGATGGAACAAACCAGAGTAATACTTCCTTAAGAAAAATAAACCCAACAAGCAAAAAAATTTAGGATTAATAGCACCTGGTTTATTTGTTGTAGCATTCCGAAGAAAAGCGACTCCCAAAATCGGGAATCGATCCGCACACCCATTGCCTGATGGGTGGTAAAGCGCCGGCATGGTGATGCTGGCAAAGGTTGGCTTGCCGAGACAAAGTCCTTGGTCCAGCTAATCATGACGAAGCTGGTTGGCTGGTGACGCCAAAGTCATCGGAGTAGGTTGATGAAGAGATGATGAAGCCCTCAGTCTAGCCGAGGTGTTGGAGCGGCTCGGCGAAGAGATGCCGGAGTCTACCTGTCAGCCGATGTGTCGAAATAGGTCAGCATGTTTGATGATGATTTGAAGAAGAGGCAGCATGGTGATGCCGACGCAGGTCAAGACTTGTGACGCGATCGACGCTAGCTTGATGAAGCTACCACGTGGCGATGCCTGTGTGCCCGCTCCGTGTAATCCATGGGGCAGTGACGTTGATGATGATTTATCCTTCGCGATGCCGAACTCTTGTTCGACATGCCGAGATGATGATCGAAGGAGTTGAGCTCGGCTCGATAAAGCGGCAACGTGTCTAGCGCAGGTCGGCAGCCGTGGAGCAATACTGCTGGACTAGTTTGACACCAGCATGATGGTGAAGATTACCTTGGAGGAGGCTTAAAATTTTATGGGTGTGTGTTTAAAAACAACGCGCAATACCCTTAAAAATTCCTTCAAAAGGGGTGTCCGATATCCCGTTCATGAAGAAACATGAACTCGGGCCGGATTCGTATGCGCGCAGAAAACGGATCCAAAAATCATTGCGCTCATCGGAGGTTTACCGGAGTTTGAACGGTCGAATTGAGCTGAAATTTTGAGGGGTGGTAGATATAGGAATTCCGCAGCCGATCAACGGTTGGATCTTCCAAAGGATGTCCGAGCTAGATGCAGGACGCCACGCTCCAAACTCGTCCAGATTCGAAACGGCTCCGGTATATCATAGATTGCTAGAGATTCCTCCATGGGTACTCGATGAAATTTTGCATGGTTATTGTAGACTCAATTCGATACTCGAGGAGGCGGTGGCAGTAGATAAGAGTTCGTAGTCCACAAAAACAGCGCGGTCGCTCGAGGGCAACGTTGACGTTGAGCCCCCGAGCTCCATGGATGATTCCTCCATGATCTTGATAGAGATCAGAGTTGATGTTTGATGAAGGCCCTCGTCCGAACATGGTGATCCGAAGACAGGGCGCAGTTCTTGGTCGAACCAAGGTGACCAGTCGAGCTGGTGACGAAGATGCCGAAGTCACAGTTGATCTGTAGGCGAGCCATCGATCTTTTACTGAACACACAGCGGAACTCTCAATGAAAGCACCATTGTTGGTGTCAAAACCGGCAGATCTCGGGTAGGGGGTCCCAAACTGTGTGTCTAAGGATCGATGGTAATAGGAGACATGGGACATGATGTTTACCCAGGTTCGGGCCCTCTTGATGGAGGTAAAACCCTACGTTCTGCTCTTGTTTATATTGATGGAGTATCAAGTACAAAGTTGATCCACTTCGAGATCATATGTTGTGGTCTAAAACCTGAGGGTATGATGAATAATGTCATAATCTATCGACTAGCCTGGCCTCGACTTATATAACATACCGGAGGCCTAGGATAACAGGAGTCCTAGTCGAATATGTCGGTGGAGAGGAGTCCTTGTCTTGATCACCAAGTCTTGTAGAATCTTCCTCGTATATGTCTTCTGCTGTCCAAACTGGCCCATGAGTAAATGAACATGGGGGTCCTCGGCCCAATCCAACTGATCAGGAGACGATGTGGTGAGTACCCCCTAGTCCAGGACACCGTCAATGTGTTTGTCACGTGTTTTATGATGCTCTCTTTGTGCTTCAATTCTTGTCTTTCATGTGAGCATCGTTGAAATCTTATGCCTAGCTATAAGGCTTTAAAGAAAAGCTCTTGTTGGGAGACAAACCAATATTTTTACTTGCTGTTATTCAATAAATAATTTATCTAGCCTCTGTTTTGGTTGTGTTTTTTGTGTTTAATTAGTGTTTGTGCCAAGTAGAACAATTGGGAAGACTTGGGAAAAGTCCTTTTAATCTTGTTGTAAAAGACAGAAACTTTAGCGCTCACGAGAATTTGTGCCATTTTTCTTTGGACAGTGCTATTTAGTTAATTTTTTTGAAGATGATTAATAGATAAATTCCTAACGTCCAGCAATTTATTTTAGAATTTTTGGGATTCCAGAACTTGCGTTAGCTACAGATTACTACAGACTGTTCTGTTTTTGATAGATTCTGTTTTTCATGTGTTGTTTGCTTATTTTGATGAATCTATGGCTAGTAAAATAGTTTATAAACAATAGAGAAGTTGGAATACAGTAGGTTTAACACCAATATAAATAAAGAATGAGTTCATTATGGTACCTTGAAGTGGTGTGTTGTTTTATTTCGCTAACGGAGCTCACTAGTTTTTCTACTTTAAGTTTTGTGTTGTGAAGTTTTCAAGTTTTGATTGAAAGATTTGATAGATTATGGAACAAGGAGTGGCAAGAGCCTAAGCTTGGGGATGCCCATGGCACCCCAAGATAATCTAATCACACCTAAAAGCCCAAGCTTGGGGATGCCCCGGAAGGCATCCCCTCTTTCGTCCACTTCCATCGGTAACTTTACTTGGAGCTATATTTTTATTTACCACATGATATGAGTTTTTCTTGGAGCATCTTGTATTATTTGAGTCTTTATTTGTTAGTTTTCCACAATCATCCTTGCTGTACACACCTTTTGAGAGAGACACACATGATTCGGAAATTGTTAGAATACTCTATGTGCTTCACTTATATCTTTTGAGTTATATAGTTTTTGCTCTAATGCTTCGATTATATCTTTTAGGGCACGGTGGTGGATTTGTTTTATAGAAACTATTGTTATCTCATGCTTCACTTAGATTATTTTGGGAGTCCTACAAAACAGCGTGGTAATTTGCTTTAATTATGTTAGGCATTCAAGATTAATAATTTTTTTTCTTATGAGTGTGTTGAATACTATGAGAAGTTTGATACTTGATAATTGTTTTGAGATATGGAGATGGTGATATTAGAGTCGTGCTAGTTGAGTAGTTGTGAATTTGAGAAATGCTTGTGTTAAAGTTTGTGATTCCCGTAGCATGCATGTATGGTGAACCGTTATGTGAAGAAGTTGGAGCATGATTTATTTATTTATTGTCTTCCTTATGAGTGGCGGTCAGGGACGAGCGATGGTCTTTTACTACCAATCTATCCCCCTAGGAGCATGCGCGTAGTACTTTGCTTCGATAACTAATAGATTTTTGCAATAAGTATGTGAGTTCTTTATGACTAATGTTGAGTCCATAGATTATATGCACTCTCACCCTTCCACCATTGCTAGCCTCTCTAATACCGCGCACCTTTCGCCGGTATCATACACCCATCATATACCTTCCTCAAAACAGCCACCATACCCACCTATCATGGCATTTCCATAGCCATTTCGAGATACATTTCCATGCAACTTTCCACCGTTCCGTTTACTATGACACGCTCCATGATTGTCATATTGCTTTGCATGATCATGTAGTTGACATTTTAGTTGTGGCAAAGCCACCGTTCATAATTCTTTCGTACAAGTCACTCATGCATCATTGCTATCCCGGTATACCGCCGGAGGCATTCATATAGAGTCATACTTTGTTCTAGTATCGAGTTGAAATCATTGAGTTGTAAATAAATAGAAGTGTGATGATCATCATTAATAGAGTATTGTCCCCAAAAAAATAGAAAGGCCAAAAAAGGAAGGCCCCAAAAATATATATAAAAAGGGACAATACTACTATCCTTTTTCCACACTTGTGCTTCAAAGTAGCACCATGATCTTCATGATAGAGAGTCTCCTATGTTATCACTTTCATATACTAGTGGGAATTTTTCATTATAGAACTTGGCTTGTATATTTGAATAATGGGTTTCCTCAAAATGCCCTAGGTCTTCGTGAGCAAGCGAGTTGGATGCACACCCACTTAGTTCTTTTTGTTGAGCTTTCATATACTTGTAGCTCTAGTGCATCTGTTGCATGGCAATCCCTACTCACTCACATTGATATCTATTAATGGGCATCCCCATAGCCCGTTGATACGCCTAGTTGATGTGAGACTATCTTCTCCCTTTTTTCTTCTCCACAACCACCATTCTATTCCACATATAGTGCTATGTCCATGGCTCACGCTCATGTATTGCGTGAAGATTGAAAAAGTTTGAGAACACCAAAAGTATGAAACAATTTCTTGGCTTGTCATCTGGGTTGTGCATGATTTAAATACTTTGTGTGGTGAAGATGGAGCATAGCCAGACTATATGATTTTGTAGGGATAACTTTCTTTGGCCATGTTATTTTGAAGAGACACAATTGCTTAGTTAGTATGCTTGAAGTATTATTATTTCTATATCAATATTGAACTTTTGTCTTGAATCTTTTGGATTTGAATATTCATACCACAATTAAGAGAATTACATTGAAATTATGCCAAGTAGCACTCCACATCAAAAATTCTGTTTTTATTATTTACCTACTCGAGGTCGAGCAGGAATTAAGCTTGGGGATGCTTGATACTTCTCCAACGTATCTATAATTTTTTATTGTTCCATGCTATATTATATCCTGTTTTGGACATTATTGGGCTTTATTATACACTTTTATATTATTTTTGGGACTAACCTATTAACCGGAGGCCCAGCCCAGAATTGCTGTTTTTTTGCCTCTTTCAGAGTTTCACAAAAAAAGAATGTCAAACGGAGTCCAAATGGAATGAAACCTTCGGGAACATGATTTTCGGAACGAACATGATCCAGAGGACTTGGACCCTACATCAAGAAAGCAACCAGGAAGGCACGAGGTAGGGGGCGTGCCTACCCCCCCAGGCGCGCCCTCCACCCTCATGGGGCCCATGTTGCTCCACCGACGTACTTCTTCCTCCGATATATACCTACGTACCCCCAAACTACCAGATACGGAGCCAAAACCCTAATTCCACCGCCGTAACTTTCTGTACCTGTGAGATCCCATCTTGGGGCCTTTTCCGGAGCTCCTCCGGAGGGGGCATTGATCATAGAGGGCTTCTACATCAACACCATAGCGTCTCCGATGAAGTGTGAGTAGTTTACTTTAGACCTTCGGGTCCATAGTTTTTAGCCAGATGGCTTCTTCTCTCTTTTTGGATCTCAATATAAAGCCCCCCCTCTCTTGTGGAGATCTATTCAATGTAATCTTCTTTTTGCGGTGTGTTTGTTGAGACCGATGAATTGTGGGTTTATGATCAAGTTTATCTATGAACAATATTTGAATCTTCTCTGAATTCTTTTATGTATGATTGGTTATCTTTGCAAGTCTCTTCGAATTATCAGTTTGGTTTGGCCTACTAGATTGATCTTTCTTGCAATGGGAGAAGTGCTTAGCTTTGGGTTCAATCTTGCGGTGTCCTTTCCCAGTGATAGTAGGGGCAGCAAGGCACGTATTGTATTGTTGCCATCGAGGATAACAAGATGGGGTTTATATCATATTGCATGAGTTTATCCCTCTACATCATGTCATCTTGCTTAAAGCGTTACTCTGTTCTTTTGAACTTAGTACTCTAGATGCATGCTGGATAGCGGTCGATGTGTGGAGTAATAGTAGTAGATGCAGGCATGAGTCGGTCTACTTGTCTCGGACGTGATGCCTATATACATGATCATACCTAGATATTCTAATAACTATGCTCAATTCTGTCAATTGCTCAACAGTAATTTGTTTACCCACCATAATACTTATGCTCTCGAGAAAAGCCACTAGTGAAACCTATGGCCCCCGGGTCTATTTTCCATCATATTAATCTTCCGTCAACAAGCTATTTCCTTTTCCGTTTATTTTGCTTTATTTACTTTGCATCTTTATCATAAAATACCAAAAATATTATCTGATCATATCTATCAGATCTCACTTTCGTAAGTGACCGTGAAGGGATTGACAGTCCCTTTATTGTGTTGGTTGCGAGGATTTTATTTGTTTGTGTAGGTGCGAGGGACTCGCGCGTGGCCTCCTACTGGATTGATACCTTGGTTCTCAAAAACCGAGGGAAATACTTACGCTACTTTGCTGCATCACCCTTTCCTCTTCAAGGGAAAAACCAACGCAGTGCTCCACAGGTAGCACTTACCACCAACTTCTTACTTTGATTCGGCGGTATTGTTGGATGAAGCGACCCGGGTAGACATTACATGACCACATTCATGAGACTGGTTCTACCGACGTGCTTTGCACATAGGTGGCTGGCGGGTGTCTATTTCTCCAACTTTAGTTGAATCGTGTTTGAGTACGACTGGTCCTTGTTGAAGGTTAAAACAACACACTTGACAAAAAATCATTGTGGTTTTTGATGCGTAGGTAAGAACAGTTCTTGCTAGAAGCCCGTAGCAGCCATGTAAAACTTGCAACAACAAAGTAGAGGACATCTATCTTGTTTTTGCAGGGCATGTTGTGATGTCATATGGTCAAGACGTGATGAGATATAAATTGTTGTATGAGATGATCATGTTTTGTAATAGTTGTCGGCAACTGTCAGGAGCCATATGGTTGTCGCTTTATTGCATGAAATGCAATCACCATGTAATTGCTTTACTTTATCACTAAGCGGTAGCGATAGTCATAGAAGCAATAGTTGGCGAGACAACAACGATGCTACGATGGAGATCAAGGTGTCAAGCTGGTGACTATGGAGATCATGACGGTGCTTTGGAGATGGAGATCAAAGGCACAAGATGATGATGGCCATATCATGTCACATAATTTGATTACATGCGATGTTTATCTTTTATGCATCTTATTTTGCTTAGTACGGTGGTAGCATTATAAGATGATCACTCACTAAATTTCAAGGTATAAGTGTTCTCCCTGAGTATGCACCATTGCTACAGTTTGTCGTGCCGAGACACCACGTGATGATCGGGTGTGATAAGCTCTACGTTCACATACACCGGGTGCAAGCCAGTTTTGCATCTGCAGAATACTCGGGTTAAACTTGACGAGCCTAGCATATGCAGATATGGCCTCGGAACACTGAAACCTAAAGGTCGCATGTGAATCATATAGTAGATATGATCAACATAGTGATGTTCACCATTGAAAACTACTCCATCTCATGTGATGATCAGACATGGTTTAGTTGATATGGATCACGTGATTATTTAGATGACTAGAGGGATGTCTATCTAAGTGGGAGTTCTTTAGTAATATGATTAACTGAACTTTAATTTATCAAGAACTTAGTACTTGATAGTTTTTGCATATCTATGTTGTTGTAGATCAATGGCCCATGCTATCGTTCCGTTGAATTTTAATATGTTCCTAGAGAAAGCTAGGTTGAAAGATGATGGTAGAAACTACACAGACTGGGTCCGTAACTTGAGGATTATCCTCATTGCTGCACAGAAGAATTACATCCTGGAAGCACCGCTAGGTGCAAAACCCGCTGTAGGAGCAATTCCGGATGTTATGAACATCTCGCAGAGCAAAGCTTATGACTAATCGATAGTTCAGTGTGCCATGCTTTACGGCTTAGAATCGGGACTTCAAAGACGTTTTGAACGTCATGGAGCATATGAGATGTTCCAGGAGTTGAAGTTAGTATTTCAAGCAAATGCCCGAGTTAAGAGATATGAAGTCTCCAACAAATTTTATAGCTGCAAAATGGAGGAGAATAGTTCTGTCAGTGAACACATACTCAGAATGTATGGGTACCATAACCACTTGACTAAGCTAGGAGTTAATCTTCCTGATGATAATGTCATTGACAGAGTTCTTCAATCACTGCCACCAAGGTATAAAGGCTTCTTGATGAACTATAATATGCAAGGGATGGGAAAGACAATTCCCGAGCTCTTCGCGATGCTAAATGCCGCGGAGGTAGAAATCAAGAAGAAGCATCAAGTGTTGATGGTTAACAAGACCACTACTTTCAAAAAAAGGCAAGGGGAAGAAGGGGAACTTCAAGAAGAATAGCAAGCAAGTTGCTGCTCCCGGGAAGAAGCCCAAGTCTGGACCTAAGCCTATAACTGAGTGCTTCTACTGCAAAGGGACTGGTCACTGGAAGCGGAACTGCCACAAGTATTTGGCGGATAAGAAGGATGTCAAAGTCAAAGGTATATTTTATATACATGTTATTGATGTGTACCTTACTAATGCTCGTAGTAGCGCCTGTGTATTTGATACTGGTTCTGTTGCTCATATTTGCAACTCGAAACAAGGGTTATGGATTAAACAAAGATCGGCTAAGGACGAGGTGACGATGCGCGTGGGAAATGGTTCCAAAGTCGATGTGATCGCCTTCGGCACGCTACCTCTACATCTACCATCGAGATTAGTTTTAGACTTGAATAATTGTTATTTGGTGCCAGCATTGAGCATGAACATTATATCTGGATCTTGTTTGATGCGAGACGGTTATTCATTTAAATCAGAGAATAATAGTTGTTCTATTTATATGAGTAATATATTTTATGGTCATGCACCCTTGATGAGTGGTCTATTTTTGTTGAATCTCGATTGTAGTGATACACATATTCATAATATTGAAGCCAAAAGATGCTAAGTTAATAATGATAGTGCAACTTATTTGTGGCACTGCCGTTTAGGTCATATTGGTGTAAAGCGCATGAAGAAACTCCATGCTGATGGGCTTTGGGAATCATTTGATGCTTGCGAACCATGCCTCATGGGAAAGATGACTAAGACTCCGTTCTCCGGAACAATGGAGCGAGCAACTAACTTATTGGAAATAATACATACTGATGTATGCGGTCCGATGAGTGTTGAGGCTCGCGGCGGGTATCGTTATTTTCTGACCTTCACAGATGATTTGAGCAGATATGGGTATATCTACTTAATGAAACATAAGTCTAAAACATTTGAGAAGTTCAAAGAATTTCAGAGTGAAGTGGAAAATCATCGTAATAAGAAAATAAAGTTTCTACGATCTGATTGTGGAGGTGAATATTTGAGTTATGAGTTTGGTATTCATTTCAAACAATGTGGAATGGTTTCGCAACTCACGCCACCCAGAACACCACAACGTAATGGTGTGCCCGAACATCGTAACTGTACTTTATTAGATATGGTGTGATCTATGATGTCTCTTACCGATTTACCGCTATCGTTTTGGGGTTATACTTTAGAGACAGCCACATTCACGTTAAATAGGACGCCATCTAAATCTGTTGGGATGACACCATATGAACTATGGTTTGGTAAGAAAACTAAGCTGTCATTTCTTAAAGTTTAGGGCTGCGATGCTTATGTGAAAAAGCTTCACCCTGATAAGCTCGAACCCAAATCAGAGAAATGTGTCTTCTTAGGATACCCAAAAGAGACTGTTGGGTACACCTTCTATCACAGATCCGAATGCAAGATATTCATTGCTAAGAATGGATCCTTTCTAGAGAAGGAGTTTCTCTCGAAAGAAGTGAGTGGGAGGAAAGTAGAACTTGATGAGGTAATTATACCTTCTCCGGAATTGGAATGTAGTTCATCACAGAAATCATTTCCAATGATTCCTGCACCAATTATTGAGGAAGCTAATGATGATGATCATGAAACTTCAGATCAAGTTACTACTGAACCTTGTAAGTCAACCAGAGTAAGATCCGCACCAGAGTGGTACGATAATCCTGTTCTGGAGGTCATGTTACTTAACCATGACGAACCTACGAACTATGAGGAAGTGATGATGAGCCCAGATTCCGCGAAATGGCTTGAGGCCATGAAATCTGAGATGGGATCCATGTATGAGAACAAAATGTGGACTTTTGTTGACTTGCCTGATGATCGGCAAGCCATAGAGAATAAATGGATCTTCAAAAAGAAGACTGACGTTGACGGTAATGTTATTGTTTACAAAGCTCGACTTGTTGCAAAAGGTTTTTGACAAGTTCAAGGAGTTGACTACAATGATACCTTCTCACCCGTAGCGATGCTTAAGTCAGTCCGAATCATGTTAGCAATTGCCGCATTTTATGATTATGAAATTTGGAAAATGGATGTCAAAACTGCATTCCATAACGGATTTCTTAAATAAGAGTTGTATATGATGCAACCAGAAGGTTTTGTCGATCCTAAGGGTGCTATCAAAGTGTGCGAGCTCTAGCGATCCATTTATGGATTGGTGCAAGCCTCTCGGAGTTGGAATATACGCTTTGATAGTGTGATCAAAGCATATGGTTTTATACAGACTATTGGAGAAGCCTGTATTTACAAGAAAGTGAGTGGGAGCTCTGTAGCATTTCTAATATTATATGTGGATGACATGTTGTTGATTGGAAATAATACATAATTTCTGGATAGCATAAAAGGATACTTGAATACGAATTTTTCAATGAAAGACCTCGGTGAAGCTGCTTATATATTGGGCATCAAGATCTATAGAGATAGATCAAGACATTTAATTGGACTTTCACAAAGCACATACCTTGATAAAGTTTTGAAGAAGTTCAAAATGGATCAGTCAAAGAAAGGGTTCTTGCCTGTGTTACAAGGTGTGAAGTTGAGTCAAACTCAATGCCCGACCACTGCAGAAGATAGAGAGAAAATGAAAGTCATTCCCTATGCCTCAGCCATAGGTTCTATCATGTATGCAATGCTGTGTACCAAACCTGATGTGTGCCTTGCTATAAGTTTGGTAGGGAGGTACCAAAGTAATCTAGGAGTGGATCACTGGACAACGGTCAAGAACATCCTGAAATACCTGAAAAAAGACTAAGGATATGTTTCTCGTTTATGGAGGTGACAAAGAGCTCATCCTAAACGGTTATGTCGATGCAAGCTTTGACACTGATCCGGATGACTCTAAGTCGCAAACCAGATACGTATTTATTTTGAATGGTGGAACTGTAAGTTGGTGTAGTTCCAAGCAGAGCGTCATGGTGGGATCTACGTGTGAAGCGGAGTACATAGATGCTTCGGAAGTAGCAAATGAAGGAGTCTGTATGAAGGATTTCATATCCTATCTAGGTGTAATACCTAGTGCATTGGGTCCAATGAAAATCTTTTGTGACAATACTTTAGCAATTGCCTTGGCGAAGGAATCCAGATTTCACAAGAGAACCAAACACATCAAGAGACACTTCAATTCCATAAGCGATCACGTCAAGGAGGGATACATAGAGATTTTCAAGATACATACGGATCTGAATGTTGCAGACCAATTGACTAAGCCTCTCTCACGAGCTAAACATGATCAACACCAAGACTCCATGGGTGTTAGAATCATTACGGTGTAATCTAGATTATTGACTCTAGTGCAACTGGGAGACTGAAGGAAATATGCCCTAGAGGCAATAATGAAGTTGTTATTTATATTTCCTTATATCATGATAAATGTTTATTATTCATGCTAGAATTGTATTAACCGGAAACTTAGTGCATGTGTCAATACATAGACCAACAAAGTGTCCCTAGTATGCCTCTACTTGACTAGCTCATTAATCAAAGATGGTTATGTTTCCTGACCATAGACAGGTGTTGTCATTTGATGAACGGGATCACATCATTAGAGAATGATGTGATGGACAAGACCCATCCGTTAGCTTAGCAATATGATTGTTTAGTTTAATTGCTATTGCTTTCTTCATGACTTATACATATTCCTCTGACTATGAGATTATACAACTCCCGAATACCGCAGGAACACCTTCTGTGTCACAACGTAACTGGGTGATTATAAAGATGCTCTACAGGTGTCTCTGAAGGTGTTTGTTGAGTTGGCATAGATCGAGATTAGGATTTGTCACTCCGAGTATCGAAGAGATATCTCTGGGCCCTCTCAGTAATGCACATCACTATAAGCCTTGCAAGCAATGTGACTAATGAGTTAGTTGCAGGATGATGCATTACAGAACAAGTAAAGAGACTTGCAGGATGAGCATCCAGGTTCCGCTATTGGTTATTGACCGGAGATATGTCTTGGTCATGTCTACATAGTTCTCAAACCCGTAGGGTCTGCACGCTTAACGTTCGATGACAATTTGTATTATGAGTTATGTGTTTTGGTGACCGAAGTTTTTTCGGAGTCCTGGATGGGATCATGAACATGACGAGGAGTCTCGAAATGGTCGATAGGTAAAGATTCGTATATTGGATGGTTATATTCGGACATCGGAATGGTTCCAAGTGATTCGGGTATTTTATCGGAGTACCGAGGGGTTACCGGAACCCCCCTGGGGAAATCATGGGCCTCATGGGACATGGGAGAGAAGAGGGGACAACTGTAACGCCCGGATAATTAAGCTACAGTGAACCTATGCTAATGATGCCACATCACCTCCATTACTGTCGCTAATCTCTCGTTTGTTCAAAACGATTCGAATTCAAATTTGAATTAATGGCAAACAACAAAAGTTTTCAAAATTTAAAACTAAAATGTTCGAGTTGTGCCAAATAATGCAAAGGTAATTGTGGTGAAGAAACCCCACTTTTATAAAGTGTTTAAGACTCTAAAATGAACAAAACAGTAACAAAACCAATTATTTAAAAGCTTTTAAAATATTAAACCATCACAAACTATTTTATTTTAGGTGCCAAGTTAATTGTGGTGGTGGCATATTTGTTAATACTAATTTAGGTACAACTAATGTATTTTATAAAACTAAGGTATTTAAAATATAAAATTAAAAGAGAAAAGGATAAAAACAAAAAACAAAAGAAAAAAGAAAGAAAGGAAAATCCCCCTGCTGGGCCGTGGCCCAGCTGGCCAGCGGGCCAACCAGGCCGGCCCAGCCGCGCCCCACCCCACTCTCCATATCCCCCACCCCGGTCAAACCCTAACCCATAATCCCCCACACGTCCCCCACTCCTCTCCTCCCCCTCGCTGGATCTGAATCGGGGCGACGACCCAGACAACCGTGCCCCGTCCGCTACCGCTCGAAGGCCTCCCCATCGCCGGACCACCACACCGTCGCTGCTTGTCATCGTCGCCGGAGCTCCTCCGCCTCGTCGCGCCGACCCCAACTCCTCCTCGAGGCCCGCTGCCTTTTCCCTACAGCCCCACGGTGAGGCCCTTGGCCTCCTCTTCTCCTATGCACACCCACGCTGCGCCCCGCTCCTCGCCTTGCCTCGCTGCAACAGCTGCGGCTGCTGCCCATGGACACTGTCGGCGCCACTTGCCGTTGTCCTCGCCATGGCCACGGCCTCGTCCATGGCCCCGTCCACGCCCCCGTGGCGCTGGCCTCCCACAACCACTGCCGCTCGCCCGCTGGTGCCTCATCGAGTGCGCACGTGTCGCGCCGTCCGCTGCCGCGCGCGCCACACCTTGCCGGCCCGCCCGTTCGTCCCGCTCCGCACGCCCGACGCGCCTCCACCGCGCCCGCTCACCGCCGACCCCTGCAACTATTCCCTACTGCCGTCACCATGCCCATCCACCACTACCGCTGCCCCGCGATGCCGCTCCCTCCCTGTAGCTCGCCACGACCCACTGCTGTTGTAGCACCCGTCGCGCTCGCCGCACTTCTGTCGCCCGCACCCTATCTCCGGCCGTCACGGCCGATCGTCGCACCTGCTCACGCGCTCTAGCGCGCCGCTGCTCGCCCATGCCGCGCCCTACTCCGCGGTCTCTGTCGCCGCGCCCTTGTGGCCTCGCGCCACCGCACTCACTCAGGCAAGCTCCCGTTCGGTGGCTGCTCTGCACCCATGCCCGTTTGGCCTGCGCCCG
Organism: Triticum aestivum; assembly: GCF_018294505.1. Lineage (NCBI taxonomy): Eukaryota > Viridiplantae > Streptophyta > Magnoliopsida > Poales > Poaceae > Triticum > Triticum aestivum. The sequence goes on from NC_057800.1 coordinate 148,289,685, forward strand.
TTGCCCGAACCGCTAAGGCCATGAGCCACTGACTAGGGGCCCCACGCCCAGAGAACGTTTAAAAAAGAATTAAAAAGTATACAAATATTAATTAATTCACCTAATTAACTATTGTTAATTAACTAAATAGTCAATGACAGTGGGACCCACTTGCCAGGTTGACCAAGTCAATGTTCAACGTTGATTGCTGACGTCATGCTGATGCATTAATTAATTTTTGAATTAGATTAATTTATTAAATCCAGAAAATTGATTAAATCTTTTAAAATTAATATAAAATAAACCGTAGCTCGGATGGAAAAACTTTGTACATGAAAGTTGCTCAGAACGACAAGACGAATCCGGATACGTAACCTGCTCATCCGCCACACACCCCCAGCATAGCAAACATGCAAATTTCCTCCTCTGGTTCATCTGTCCGAAAACGCAAAACACCAGGGATACTTTCCCGGATGTTTCCCCCCTTCGTCAGTATCACCTCCTACTATGTTAGGGCACACCTGGCACCGTTACTTGTCATGTCATGCCTCGATATGCATCTGTTTGCATTGTATTCATTGTTTCTCCCCCCTCTTCTCTCGGGTAGACTACGAGACTGACACTGCTGCCGGTGCCCCGATCGACTATGTTGTTGACGACCCCTCCTTACTAAAGCAACCAGGCAAGCCCCCCCCCCCTTGATCAACCTGTTATCACCTATTCTTCTCGCTACTGCTTGCAATAGAGTAGTGTAGCATGTTACCGCTTTCCGTTAATCCTATTCTGATGCATAGCCTGTCTTTGCTACTACTATTGTTACCTTAACCTGCAATCCTAAATGCTTAGTATAGGATGCTAGAATTCCATAAGTGGCCCTACATTCTTGTTCGTCTGCCATGCTATACCATCAGGCCGTGATCACTCGGGAGGTGATCACGGGTATATACCTATATACATAATATGTGATACATGTGGTGACTAAAGTCAGGTCGGCTCGTAGAGTACCCGCGAGTGATTCACGGATTGGGACCGAAAGGATGTTTGTCCCGACGGCCCTTTGAGTGGACCTTTGTGGCAGAGCGATAGGGCAAGTGGAGACCACCTAGGAGAGAGGTGGGCCTGGCCCTAGTCGGCGTTCGCGGTTACATCAATTAACACACTTAACGAGATGTTGGTATTTGATCTGAGTCTAGCCACTAGCCTATATGCACTAACCAGCTATGCGGGAACAATCATGGGCACTCACATCGTGGTATCGGCCGAATCCTTCTTGACGTCAAAGACTGAGCGGCGCGCGCTAGATTGGACTAGAACGCCTGCTCTTGTATTAGGGAGGCTAGGTCTGCTTCCGGCAGCCCACGCAACATGCGGATGTGCAATGTGCGATGGGCCCAAACCCCTGCACACTTAGGATTTAGACCGGCGTGCTGACCTCTCTGTTGTGCCTAGGTGGTGCTGCGACGTGTTGATCTTCGATGGCCGGGCATGACCCAGGAAAGTGTGTCTGGCAAAAGGGGATCGAGCGTGTTGGGAAATGTGGTGCACCCCTGCAGGGAAGTTTATCTATTAGAAAAGTTGTGTCCCTCGGTGAAAGGATGACGCGGAGTTGTACCTTGACCTGATGACAACTAGAACTGGATACTTAATAAAATACACCCTTCCAAGTGCCATATACAACCCGGTGATCGCTACGTGTAGGCCGCTGACGACGATCAGGAGTAGTTTAGGAGGATCCCAGGCAGGAGGCATGCGCCTCTTTCGATCTGTATCCCAGTTTGTGCTAGCCATATTTTGGAAACTTGTTTAACTTATGTCTGTACTCAGATATTGTTGCTTCCGCTGACTCGTCTATAATTGAGCTCTTGTATTTGAGCCCTCGAGGCCCCTGGCTTGTAATTTGATGCTTGTATGACTTATTTTATTTTTAGAGTTGTGTTGTGATATCTTCCCGTGATCCCCTGATCTTGATCGTACACGTTTGCGTGTATTATTAGTGTACGATTGAATCGGGGGCGTCACAAGTTGGTATCAGAGCCGACTGCCTATAGGAAACTCCCTTCCACACTCCTTGGCCGAAGTCGAGTCTAGACATTACAAAACTTTTACTAACATGGATGTGTGTCTTACGGGCCCACGTCGCCATTTGGGTGGTATTAGGATCTTTTACTCCTCGATCTTTACTCTGGGACTCTTAACTCTCTTCTACTCGGGTTAAACGAATTAACAAACTCTAACATTAGGATCCCGTGACCACATTCACCCCAAAGTTGGATAAGCCTAGTTATTCCTTAGAATAGTATTTTGAACAATACCCACACTGTCATTTGACTCCTTTGAAACATCTTTGCTTTCAAATGGAACCAACGAGGCAGGTCGTGCACCACACGACGGCCATTGATGTCCCAGGTTCACCTGCTGTATTAGCTGAGATGATGACCTATCTGGGTTATCACTGGTACCCTGAGTACACCGTGTACGAGTAGTACCAGGATTTTAACCAGGAGTAGTACCATGCCATCGCCCACCTATACTCTCGAGAGTATGACTCCACTATTGTGCTGCACACTGCTCATGGTGTTGGAGTGACTATCGATATGGCAGTCCACGATGCTGCTTATGTTGCTCTAACATGTCTTTGTGGAGAGTATTGGGAGTTGGACACCTCCCCCTTCAGGCACATTGCTATCACATCCGACGAGGGTGCCGAGGGATACTACACTGCTGCCTACCCCACTGTCACCCGAGAGCCCTTCTACCATCAGAACCTGGTTCTGCATGCTGATGGGCTGGATAGAGCTAACTGAGCTCTTCGCCACGAGTTGTACATGACCCAACATCACCTTTACCGTGCTCTGACGTTGTTGCACCCCCTTGTTCGATCTGGTGATCTGTCACGATCTGTGATCTACCCAGCCAGGACCGTGATGCCCCAGGGTGCCGGCTGCCCAGATGTGGGAGGCTACTCTCCTGCACTTGGTCCTCTTTTGCCACCTGAGCGTCGGGTTCTACACCAGAGTATCCACGGACACCAAGCTACTAACATGGAGGACTTCCCGTCGCGTCACTACTAGCTGTCAGGCTACACCTACCTCCACAGTTCCTCCTGGGTCTGATGTAGTCTTGCTTAATAGTAATAGGTACCTTCGTCGCGAGCCTGCATGCTGCCTATGATGTCTTTAGTCTATGTACTGAACTCTGTGTACCGAACTCTATGCATGATCCCTTTTGTAAGATATGCTGACTACTATGTAGTATATATCGTGCTCCTTTCTTTAAGCATGTTTCATCATGAATGATTCTTGTCTTTGCAAATTTCTCAATGTTGAACTACCCCTGTTAAATTTTAGCAGGATGGTTAGACCAGGTGATCGTGGTCGTGGTGGCTATGCCCCACCACCGCCTGAGTACATGGCTGGTATGATCCAACAACTCAAGCTAAATCGCCAATTCATGGAGAATATGATGGATCGGTTTCCTCGCCCCAATATGAACCAGCAGCCAGCCCAAGTGACTATGCAGGATTTCATGCGCCTCAACCCAACCATCTACTGCAGCTCAACTCAGCCTCTGGATGGTGATGACTGGCTCCGTGACATCACCTATGAGATGGAGTCTGCTGATGTAGCCCCTGCCAGCTATTTCACCTTTGCTTCCTTCTTTCTGAAGGGACCCGCTGCTCAATGGTGGGACATGCACAGGCGTACTCTGCTGGTTGGAAAAATCATCACCTGGCAAGACTTCCAAGCTGCCTTCCGTGCCTGCTTCATTCCTCAGGGAGTCATGGACCGGAAGAAGCGCGAGTTCCGCAACCTCACCCAAGGCAACAAAACTGTGGAAGCTTATCAGCGGGAGTTTCTGGACTTGTCCCGCTACACTGAAGAGGGCATTGCAACTGATGCTCATAGACAGGAGAAGTTCCGTGATGGACTACAAGCTGACACTACTAGTGCATGACTTTGCTGATTTCGCCACCTTGGTTAACAAGGCCATCAATGTCGAAACTGGTCTGCAGGAACACCAGAGCTCTCACAGGCGCAACCGTGACACGGGCTCATCTTCGGGCCCACCCTCACAGAAGCATAAGATATGGATTCCCAACAGCATGTACCAGTCAAGCGCACCTGCCCCAAGGTACACCTATGCTGCACCTCGTCTGCCTCCTCCACCACCTAGGCAGCCAAGGCTTCCAGCACCACCACCCCGAGCTCCTGCTCCCACTCCCAATAATGGTATGTGCTTCAGGTGTGGTCAACCAGGACACCATGCTAGGGAATGCATCCAGAACCAGAATCAACTGGCCATTCCAGCAGCTAGCCGTGGAAGGAACCAGCCCTGCAACAACAATGCCAAGTCTTATGGTCGTGTTCATGCCAGCCACGTTGATCTGAATGAAGCTCAAGACCAGCCTGCTACTGTGATGGGTACACTCCTCGTAAATTCAGTACCAACATCCGTTTTATTTGATACAAGTGCATCGCATTCATTCATGTCAGAAGATTTTGCATGCTTGCATGACATTACATGCGACGACATGAACGCTTCGCTATTAGTACACACCCCTGTGGGCCAATGTCGGACCTCCATGATTTGCAACGATGTCCCCGTTGAAATTGAAGGACTGGAATTCCTTGTCTCTCCCATCGTACTGAAGTCCTGTAGCATTGATCTCATTCTAGGAATGGATTGGTTGAAAACACATACTGCTTCTATAGTTTGCGCCACTAAGACAATCCATATGCTACACCCTTCCGATGAAATAATAAGCTACAATGCTCATTTGGTTCAGAATGCCGAGGCACGGCTTTATGCATTGAATGCATTGAACGCTGCACCACTCAAGGGCATTGAAAACATTCCTGTTGTGCATGAATTCCTCAACGTATTTCTTGAAGAACTTCCAGGGATTCCCCCTGCTAGTGCTGTTGAATTCATCATTGACTTGAAACCAGGCACCACTCCTATAGCCAAACGACCCTACAAGATGCCGCCGCATGAACTCATTGAGCTTAAGGAGGAAATCAACAAATCACTTCGCAAATGTTTCATTCGCCCAAGTTGCTCTCCTTGGGGAGCACCTTCTCTCTTTCTTAAGAGGAAGGATGGGACAAACCGATTGGTCCAAGACTATCGTCCTATTAACCAAGCCACTATCTAGAACAAATATCCCCTCCCTCGAATCAATGACCTGTATGATCAATTGGCTGGTTCATCAGTGTTCTCTAAACTCGACTTGAGGTTGGGTTACCACCAGATCCGTGTTCGTGAAGAGGATATCCCAAAGACAGCCTTCATGACTCGATATGGATCATACGAGTACACCGTCATGTCTTTCGGCTTAACCAATGCTCCAGCCACCTTCTCTCGCCCGATCAACTATATATCCCTAGATTATCTCGACAAGTTCGTTGTGGTTTATCTGGATGATATCCCTGTATTTTCCAAGAACAAAGAAGAACATGTTGAACATCTTCGTCTTGTGTTGGAAAAGCTTCGAGAGCATCAACTCTACGCTAAGTATTCCAAGTGTGAATTCTGGCTTCCCGAAGTAACCTATCTTGGGAATGTCATCTCCAAGGATGGTATTGCTGTCAACCCTGGACGAGTCCAGGCTATTCTTGATTAGACTCCTCCAAAGAATGTCAAGCAACTCAGAAGTTTTCTCGGACCTGCCAGCTATTGTCGTCGATTTGTCGAGAACTTCTCCAAGATCGCCAGGCCTCTGACTAACCTATTGCATAAGGGCGTCAAGTTCCAATGGACAGACAAATGTCAGGAAAGTTTCCAAGCACTCAAAGACAAGTTGATTTCTGCCCCAGTGCTTGCTCCACCTGATACTAAGAAGGACTTCGTCATTTACTACGGCGCTTCCCGTCAAGGATTAGGCTGTGTCCTAATGCAAGAGCGCAAAGTGATTGCTTATACCTCTTGTCAATTGCGCCCTCACGAAGAAAACTACCCAGTTCATGACTTTGAGCCTGCTGCTGTCATTCATGCACTGAAGCAGTGGCGACATTACCTTTTCAGTAATCATTGCGAGATCTTCACCGACCACCAAAGTCTGAAGTATCTGTTTACTCAGCTAGACCTGAACCACCGTCAGCAGAGATGGATGGAGACTGTTGCAGAATTTGACTTGGGTATTTCCTATACACCAGGCAAGGCTAACATAATGGCTAATTCCTTGAGCCGCAAGTCTTACTGCAACCACCTCCAGGTTCGAAAAGTTCAACCCTTGCTTGTTGAAGAATTCAGAAAGCTGAACCTTCATATTGTCCCTCCTGGTGCACTCACCCCCCTTCCCCAGAGTTCCAAAAGATGAATCTTCGTGTTGTTCCTCAGGGTTCTCTATATACCCTGGCTGTCGAATCAGATCTTGTGGGCGATATCAAGACTATACAATATTATGACTCTGAAGTTGAGAAGATTAAATGCTATCTCGCAGAAGGAAAGCCCTCATTCTTCACTATCGCCGGGGATGGAGCCTTGTACTTCAAAGGCCGCCTAGTGGTACCATGTTCGAGGAAAAACCTGGATCAGACTCAAAAGGTTATGAAAGAAGCTCATGATACGCCTTTGTCTATTCATCCCGGTAATACAAAGATGTACCAAGACATTCGTCAGAGATTCTAGTGGTCAAACGTGAAGCAAGACATTGCTTGTTATGTGGCTGAGTGTGACGTTTGCCGTCGTATCAAAGCAGAACATCAATGGCCCGCTGGAACTCTGCAGCCTATCTCTATTCCTGAATGGAAATGGGACCATGTTGAAATGCACGCCCACGCTGCGCCCCGCTCCTTGCCTTGCCTCGCTGCAACAGCTGCGGCTGCTGCCCATGGACACTGCCGGCGCCACTCGCTGTTGTCCTCGTCGTGGCCATGGCCCCATCCGTGCCCCCATGGCGCTGGCCTCCCACAACCACTGCTACTTGCCCGCTGGTGCCTCACCGTGAGCGCACACATCACGCCGTCCGCTGCCGCACGCGCCACACCTTGCCGGCCTGCTCGCTCGTCCCGCTCCGCATGCCCGATGCGCCTCCATCGCGCCCGCTCACCGCCGACCCCTGTAGTTGTTCCCTACCGCCGTCACCGTGCCCATACACCACTGCCGCAGACCCACTGCTGCTGGAGTCCCCGTCGCGCTCACCGCACTTCTGTCGCCCGCGCCCTATCTCCGTCTATCACGATCGATCGCCGCACCTGCTCGCGCGCTCTAGCGCCCCGCTGCTCACCCAGGCTGCGCCATGCTCCCGCTTCAGCTGCCCCACCACTGGCGCCGCCGGCCGCGCACGCCCCGCGGTCTCTGCTGCCGCGCCCCTATGGCCTCGCCCTGCTGCACTCGCTGGGCGAGCTCCCGTTCGGTGGTCGCTCTGCACCCGTGCCCGTTTGGCCTGCGCCCGTTGCCCGACCCGCTAAGGCCATGAGCCACTGACTAGGGGGGCCCACGCCCAGAGGACGTTTAAAAAAATAATTAAAAAATAAACAAATATTAATTAATCAACTAAATTAATTATGTTTAGTTAACCTAATTAACTAATTAACCTAATTAACTATTGTTAATTAACTAAACAGTCAATTACAATGGGACCCACTTGTCAGGTTGACCAAGTCAACGGTCAACATTGACTGCTGACGTCATGCTGATGCATTAATTAATTTTCGAATTAAATTAATTTATTAAATCCAGAAAATTGATTAAATCTTTTAAAATTAATATAAAATAAACCGTAGCTCGGATGGAAAAACTTTGTACATGAAAGTTGCTCAGTACTATGAGACAAATCTGGATACTTAGCCCGTTCGTCCGCCACACACCCCTAGCATAGCAAACACACAACTTTCCCCCTCCGGTTCATCTGTCTGAAAATGTGAAACACCGGGGATACTTTCCCGGATGTTTCCCCCCTTCGCCGGTATGTCCTCCTACTGCGTTAGGGCACACCTAACACCGTTACTTGTCATGTCATGCATCGATATGCATCTGTTTGCATTGTATTCATTGTTTCTTCCCCCTCTTCTCTCCGGTAGACTACGAGACTGGCGCCGCTGCTGGTGCCCCGATCGACAACGTTGTTGACGACCCCTCCTTGCCACAGCAACCAGGCAACCCCCCCCCCCCCTTGATCAACCTGATATCGGCTATTCTTCTCTCTACTGCTTGCATTAGAGTAGTGTAGCATGTTACTGCTTTCTGTTAATCCTATTTTGATGCATAGCCTGTCTTTGCTACTACTATTGTTACCTTAACCTGCAATCCTAAATGCTTAGTATAGGATGCTAGAATTCCATCAGTGGCCCTACATTCTTGTCCGTCTGGCATGCTATACTATCGGGCCGTGATCACTTGGGAGGTGATCATGGTTATATACCTATATACATAATATGTGATACATGTGGTGACTAAAGTCGGGTCAGCTTGTAGAGTACCCGCGAGTGATTTACGGATTGGGACCGAAAGGATGTTTGTCCTGACGGCCCTCTAAGTGGACCTTTATGGCGGAGCGACATGGCAGGTGGAGACCACCTAGGAGAGAGGTGGGCCTGGCCCTGGTCGGTGTACGTGGTTACATCAATTAACACGCTTGACGAGATCTTGGTATTTGATCTGAGTCTGGCCACTGGCCTATACGCACTAACCAACTACGTGGGAACAACTATGGGCACTCGACGTCGTCGTATCAGCCGAAGCCTTTTTGACGTCAGCGACTGAGCGGCGTGCGTCAGATTGGACTGGAACGCCTGCTCTTGTATTAGGGAGGCTAGGTCTGCTTCCGACCACCCATGCAACATGCAGGTGTGCAATGGGCGATGGCCCTGGACCCCTGCGCGCTTAGGATTTAGACAGGCGTGCTGACCTCTCTATTGTGCCTAGGCCGGGCATGACCCAGGAAAGTGTGTCTGGCCAAAGGGGATCGAGCGTGTTGGGAAATGTGGCGCACCCCAGCAGGAAATTTGATCTATTCGAATAGCCGTGTCCTGCAGTAAAAGGACGACCGGAGGTGTACCTTGACCTTATCACAACTAGAACCTTATACTTAATAAAATACACCCTTCCAAGTGCCAGATACAACCCGGTGATCGCTCTCTCACAGGGCGACGAGGGGAGGACCGCCGGGTAGGATTATTCTGGCGTTCTGCAGTTCAGTACACATATACTACCCCTTTCATTGATAACAATGCATATGTAGTGTAGCTCCTTGCTTGCGAGTACTTTGGATGAGTACTCACGGTTGCTTTGCTTCCCTCTTTCCCCCTTTCTATACCAGGTTGTTGCGACCAGACGTTGGATCCCAGGAGCAATATGCCACCATCGGCGACGACTCGTACTACACTGGAGGTGCCTACTACTACGTGCAGGCCGCCGCCGACGATCAGGAGGCGTTTAGGAGGATCCCTGGTAGGAGGCATGCGCCTCTTTCGATCTGTAGCCCAGTTTGTGTTAGCCATCTTATGGCAACTTGTTTAACTTATGCCTGTACCCAGAAATTGTTGCTTCTGCTGACTCATCTATGATCGAGCTCTTGTATTTGAGCCCTTAGGGCCCCTGGCTTGTAATATGATGCTTGTATGACTTATTTTATTTTTAGAGTTGTGTTGTGATATCTTCCCGTGAGTCCCTGATCTTGATCGTACACGTTTGCACGTATAATTAGTGTATGATTGAATCGGGGGCGTCACAACATCCCACAAGGGGGAGGAGCCCCCAAGGGGAGTCCAAATAGGAAGGGGAGGGGTTGCAGCCCCCCTTTTCCCTCTTCCTCTCCTCTCCTTCCCTCTTTCCCCCTCCGTTGGAAGGAAAAGGTGGGGGGGGCGAATCCTACTTGGACTAGGAGTCCAAGTAGGACTCCCCCCTTGGCGCGCCCCTCCTAGGCCGCCAGCCTCCTCCTCGCCCCCTTTATATACGGGGGCGGGGGGCACCCCAAAGACACACCAAGATTTCTCTTAGCGGTGTGTGGTGCCCCTCTCCACAGTTTACTCCTCTCGTCATAGCATCGTAGTGCTTAGGTGAAGCCTTGTGCGGATCACATCACCATCACTGTCACCACGCCGTGATGTCGGAACTCTTCCTCGATCCTCTACTTGATCAATAGATCGAGGGACGTCATCGAGCTGAACGTGTGCTGAACACAGAGGTGCCGTACGTTTGGTACTTGGATTGGTTGGATCGTGAAGATGTTCGACTACATCAACCACATTAACCTAACGCTTCCGCTTTTGGTCTACGAGGGTACATGGACACACTCTCCCCATCTCGTTGCTATGCATCTCCTAGATAGATCTTGCGTGATCATAGGAATTTTTTTGAAATTGCATGCTACGTTCCCCAACATCTTCTGGTCCAATAAAAATCATCGCAAAAGTTTTATTCCGTTTGGACTCTGTTTGATATTCCTTTTCTGTAAAACTCAAAAACAAGGAAAAAACAGAAACTGGCACTAGGCTCTGTGTTAATAGGTTAGTCCCAAAAATAATATAAAATGGCATATAATGCATATAAAACATCCCAAACAAATAATGTAATAGCATGGAACAATAAAAAATTATAGATACGTTGGAGACGTATCAAGCATCCCCAAGCTTAATTCCTGCTCGTCCTCGAGTAGGTAAATGATAAAAATGGAATTTTTGATGTGGAATGTGATAACCCACAATATAGCAGATCGTTTGTAGCCTTCTTTGATAAATAAGAGTGTCGAACCCAATGAGGAGCTAAAGGTAGAACAAATATTACCTCAAGTTCTATCGACCACCGATACAACTCTACGCACACTTGACGTTTGCTTTACCTAAAACAAGTATGAAACTATTTTGCAAGCATACAACTATGAGTACTTTGCGAGATAAAACTATGAATAAATTGCAAGGTAATAAAAGTGGATAGCTTTTGTCAACAAGAAAGTCATTTGTCCCTAGGCAATCGATAACAAATACCGGTAATCATTCTTACAATTTTGTATGAGGGAGAGGCATGAACTAACATACTTTCTCTACTTGGATCATATGCACTTACGATTGGAACTCTAGCAAGAATTCACAACTACTAAAGATCATTAAGGTCGTGAAACACAACCATATCATTAAGTATCAATTCCTCTTTATCCCATACACAACAACCCACCTACTCGGGTTTAAGCTTCTGTCACTCTCGCAACCCACCATAAGAGAATCATGAACATATTGCAACACCTACAACAAGGACCCCTCATGTTTGCACGAGACGGAGGGCACCATAGGACATCACCATAAATAAAATGTACAATCATACCAATCAAGATCATGATTAACCAACAAGACAAAACAGATCTACTTAAACATCATAAGATAACCATAGATCATTGGGAAATAATATATGGAGTTGAGCACCATGTTTAAGTAGGGATTACAGCGGGGAGAAGAGGTTTTACACCGCTTCATAGAGGTGGGGGAGTTGGTGTTGATGGTAGCAAGATTGCTAATGTTGATTTCCGTCACGATCCTAGCCCCGGCGGTGTTCCGGCGCCACCGGGAGAGAGGGGGAGAGAGCCCCCCATCCTTCTTATTCTTCCTTGGCCTCCCCCCTAGATGGGAGGAGAGTTCCCCCTCTGGTCCATGGCCTCCATGGCGGCAGAGGGGCGGGAGCCCCTCTGAGATTGGATCTCCCTCTCTGTTCTCTTCTGTTTCCTGTTTCCCAGATCCGGCCTTTCACAGTTTCTTACATTCCCGGAGATCCGTAACTCCGATTGCGCTAAAAAATTTACACGATTTTTTTTCCATAAATTATCTTTCTTGCGCCAGAAGAAGGGCCCCAACCGCCTTACGGAGTGGGCACAAGACACCTGGGCGTTCCAGGGGGTGCCTGGTGCGCCTTGGTGGGTTGTGGAGGCCATGGGCCTCCGTTAGCGTTGATTCCAAGTCCCAAAAATCACATACATTCCAAAATAATTCTTCGTAAATTTTTATCGCGTTTGGACTTTGTTTGATATGGATTTTATGCGAAACAAAAAACATGCAACAAACATGAACTGGCACTAGGCACTGGATCAATATGTTAGTCCAAATAAATCATATAAAAATGTTGCCAAAAGTTTATAAAAGTTGTATAATATTGGCATGAAACAATAAAAATAGATACGATGGAGACGTATCAGAATGCTACCTAACACATTTATGAATGCAATTTTCTTTATTGTGGCATGTTGTTCAGATTTATAAGATTCAAAAGAAAAGTTTAATATTGACATAAAACCAATAATACTTCAAGCATACGAATAAAGCAATCATGTCTTCGCAAAATAACATGGCAAAAGAACCCCAATATTAGTCAAGAAACTGTTTCATACTTTAGTATTCTCAAACTTTTTCAATTTTCACGCAATACATGAGTGTGAGCCATGGATATAGCACTATAGGTGGAATATAATATGATGGTTGTGGAGAAGACAAAAAGAAGGAGAAAGTCTCACATCAACTAGACAAATCAATGGGCTATGGAGATGCCCATCAATTGATATCGATGCAAGTGAGTAGGGATTGCCATGCAATGGATGCACTAGAGCTATAAGTGTATGAAACCTCAAAAAGAAACTAAGTGGGTGTGCATCCAACTTGCTTGCTCACGAAGACTTAGGGCAATTTGAGGAAGCCCATCATTGGAATATACAAGCCAAGTTCTATAATAAAAAAATTCCCACTAGTATAAGAAACTGATAAAATAGGAGACTCTCTATCATCAAGAATATGGTGCTACTTTGAAGAACAAGTGTGGAAAAAGGATAGTAACATTGTCCCTTATCTCTTTTCTCTCATTTTTTTGTTTGGGCTTCTTTGGCCTCTCTTTTTTATTTGGGCTTCTTTGGCCTCTTTTATTTTTTTATAAAGTCCGGAGACGCATCCGAACTTGTGAGGGAATCATAGCTTCCATCATCCTATCCTCACATGGGACAATGCTCTATCATTTACTTACAACTCAATACTTGGAACAAAATATGACTCTATATGAATGCCTCCGGCGGTATACTGAGATGTGCAATGATCAAGAGTGACATGTACAAAAAATATGAACGGTGGCCAAGCCACAAATACTATGCCAACTACATGATCATGCAAAGCAATATGACAATGATGGTATGTGTCATAATAAACGGAACGGTGGAAGTTGCATGGCAATATATCTCGGAATGGCTATGGAAATGCCATTATAGGTAGGTATGGTGGCTGTTTTGAGAAAGGGTATATGGTGGGTTTAATGCACCGGCGAAACTTGTGTGACACTAGAGAGGCTAGCAATGGTGGATGGGTGAGAGTGTGTATAATCCATGGACTCAACATTAGTCATAAAGAACTCACACACTTATTGCAAAAATTTATTCGCCATCGAAACAAAGTACTACACGCATGCTCCTATGGGAGAGGTTGGTAGGAGTTAACAATTGCGTGCTCCCTACCTCCACACAAAGGACGACAATCAAAAAATAAATCATGCTCCGACTTCATCACATAACGGTTCACCATACGTGCATGCTACGGGAATCACAAAGTTTAACACAAGTATTTCTACCAATCCACAATTACTCACTAGCATTACTCTAATGTCACCATCTTTATATCTCAAAACAATTGCAAGGAATCAAACTTCTCATATTATTCAATACTCTTTATATGAAAGTTTTTATTATATCCCTCTCGGATGCCCATCATATTAGGACTAAATTCATAACCCAAGCAAATTACCATGTTTTTTAAAGACTCTCAAAATAATATAAGTGAAGCGTGAGAGTTCAACAATTTCTATAAAATAAAACCACCACCGTGCTCTAAAAAGATATAAGTGAACCACAAAGAGTATTCTAATAAATTCACGATTAATGTGTGTACCTCCCAAAAGGTGTGTAGAACAAGGATGATTGTGGCAAACCAAAAGGCAAAGACCCATATCATACAAGATGCTCCAAGAAAAACACATATCATGTGGTCAATAAAAATATAGCCTCAAGTAAATTTACTAATGGATTAAAGAGGCGATGCCATCCGGGGCATCCCCAAGATTAGATGATTGGTTGTCCTTGAATGTTACCTTGGTGTGCCTTAGGCATACCCAAGCTTAGGCTCTTGCCACTCCTTATTCCATAGCTCATTAAATCTTTACCGAAAACTTGAAAACTTCACAACACAAAACTCAACAGAAAACTCGTAAGCTCCGTTAGTATAATAGAATAAATCACCACTTTGGTACTTTTGTGAACTCATTCTAAATTTATATTGGTATAATATCTACTGTATTCCAACTTCTCCATGGTTCATACCCCCAATACTACCCATAGATTCATCAAAATAAGAAAACAACACATAGAAAACAGAATCTGTAAAAAACAGAACAATTTGTAGTAATATGGAAACTTCGTATACTTCAGTAACTCCGAAAATTCTGAAAAATTAGGAAATCCTAGGCAATTTGTATATCAATCTTGTGTAAAACAATTAAAATTTTATCATGCTTCTATGATTTTAAACAATTCTGCTACTAGACGCAAAAGTTTCTGTTTTCAGCAAGATCAAATCAACTATCACCATAGACCATCCCAAAGGTCTTACTTGGCTCAAACACTAATTAAAATATCAAAACACAATTACTACAGAAGTAATACTGTGTATTTATTGAAAAACATAAGCAGAAAACATAAAATAAAAATAGGGTTGCCTCCCAACAAGCGTTATTGTTTAATGCCCCTAGGTAGGCATAAAACATAGATCTAGGTATTGTCATCTTTGGTATGCAATCCATAAGTAGCTCTCATAATAGATTCATATGGCAACTTAATTTTATTTCTTGGGAAGTGTTCCATGCCCTTCCTTAACAGAAATTGAAATCTAATGTTTCCTTCTTTCATATCAATAATTGCACCAGTCGTTCTAAGGAAAGGTCTACCAAGAATAATAAGACATGTAGTATTGCAATCTATATCAAGCACAATAAAATATACGGGAAAATAATTCCTATTTGCAAAAATAAGAACATCATTAATCCTTCCCATAGGTTTCTTAATACTGGAATCCGCTAGATGCAGATTCAAAGAACAATCATCAAGTTTATGGAAACCTAGCACATCACATAAAGTTTTTGGAATCATGGAAACACTAGCACCCAAATCACACAAAGCATTGCACTCATAATCCTTAATTTTAATCTTAATAGTAGGTTCCCACTCATCATAAAGCTTTCTAGGGATAGAAACTTCCAACTCAAGTTCTTCTTCCAAAGATTTCATCATAGTATCAATGATATGTTTAGTAAAAGATTTATTTTGATTATAGGAATGCGGTGAATTAAGCATGGATTGTAACAAGGAAATACAATCTATCCAAGAACAATTATCATAATTGAAGTCCTTGAAATCCAAAAGAGTGGGTTCATCACTACTTAAAGTTTTGACCTCTCTAATCCCACTTTTATCAATATTTTCATTAAGATCTTTAAACTCCAAATTATTGGGACGCCATCTAGCTAAAGTTGACTCATATATAGTCCCATATTTATCAAGATTTATATTATCAAATAAATATTAAATAGGATTTAAACCAATAACTTTAAGATCTTCATCATTATTTTCACAAGAAATAGAAGAACACGGTTTTACAAACCAATCTCGCTTAGCACGCATCCTAGCAGTTCTTTCTTTTCATTCATCCATAGAAATTTTAATAGATTTTAGAGACTCATTAGTATCAATCTTGGATGGCATAGATCTAATCTTTAAAGAATCAATCTCAAGAGAAATTCTATCAACGTTCCTAATCAAATCATCAATCTTAAGCAATTTTTCTTCTACCATAGCATTGAAATTATTTTGAAAATTAATGAAATATTTAATGTTGTTCTCAAGATAGTAGGTATTTTATTATAATTTCCATAAGAATTTTTGTAGGAATTACCATAATTATTAGAGGAATTACTAGGAAACAGCCTAGGGTTGAAATTACCTCTATATGCGTTATTACCAAAATTATTCCTACCAACAAAATTCACATCCATAGATTCATTATTATTCTAAATCAAAGTGGACAAATACATATCATTAGGATCAATAGGAGCACTCTTACTAGCAATCAATTTCATAAGTTCATCCATCTTTCCACTCAAAGTATTAATTTCTTCAATTGCATGCACTTTTTTACTAGTGGAAGATCTTTCGGTATGCTATTGAGAGTAATTTGCCATAATATTATCTAGTAGTTTAGTAGCTTCTCCTAAAGTGATTTCCATAAAACTACCACCCTGGCAGAATCTAAAATATTTCTAGATGCAAAATTCAATCTGGCATAAAAAATGTATGATCATCCATAAACCTAAACCATGAGTAGGGCAATTTCCTATCATCAATTTCATCTTCTCCCAAGATTGTGCAACATGTTCATGATCAAGTTTCTTAAAATTCATTATATTGTTCCAAAGGAAGATGATCTTAGCGGGAGGAAAATACTTGGAAATAAAAGCATCTTTACACTTATTCCATGAATCAATACTATTTTTAGGCAAGGATGAAAACCAAGTTTTAGCACGATCTCGTAGTGAGAACGGAAATAGCTTCAATTTAACAATATCATTATCCACATCATTCTTCTTTTGCATATCACACAACTCAATGAAAGTATTTAGATGGGATGCATCATCTTCATTAGGACTACCGGAAAATTGTTCTTTCATAACAAGATTCAACAAAGCGGCATTAAGTTCATAAGATTTCGCACTAGTGGCGGGAGCAATCAGAGTACTAATAAAATCATTATTATTAGTGTTGGAAAAGTCATACAACTTAGTATTTTCTTGAGACATCATGACAAACCAAGCAATCTAGCACACAAGAAAACGGAAATCAAACGAAAAAGACGAATAAAAGACTGGCGAATAAAAAGGCAAATATTTTTGCATTTTTCCGAAAATGTTTTAGAAGTGGCAGAGAGGAAAATGAGAGGCAAATGACAAATAATGTAAGTACAATAGATGAGAGTTTATGATGGTTACTTGGTAGGCTTGATGTAGAACCTTCCCGACAACGACGCCAGAAATTCTTTTGGCTACTTCTTCAGCTTGCGTTGATTTTTCCCTTGAAGAGGAAAGGGTGATGCAACAAAGTAGAGATAAGTATTTCCCTCAGTTAAGAACCAAGGTATCAATCAAGTAGGAGCCACAAGCAAGTCCCCAATATATGTGAAAGTGCAACTATCCCTGGGTGGTTTTGGTAATATCTAACAACATATAGCTCATTGAACTAATGCTATTTTAAGATGATCATTTCAGAAAGTTCAATGATTAGCATGGCATGGATTAGAAATGTGGACCCATCAAAATGCTAAGGACACACATTGGCTCAAGCTCAAGACTCTACATCTTCATTTTAGTGATCCAAGATCACATTGAGTCCATAGGAAATGCCAATACTATTAAAATGCTTGATGGCTTACTTTCTCAAAATGCTTAGTGATATGCTCCAAAAGCCCTCAACCACTTTCTCATATCCACATATGTCCCAAACCAAAAGTCAAACTTGGCCCAACCGATTTGATATATCTGGCACCACCGAGTTCATTTGACATAGCCACTACTAGAAACCCTAGTCTTTTCGGTCTCATCGATAGGGATCCCGGTCTCACCGAGATCAGATTGCAAACTCTCTGTTTCCCTTCGTAATGTTTTGGTCCAACCGAGATGAGCGATCGGTCCCACCGAGTTCGCAATGCAAACTCTCTATTTCCCTTTCGTAATGTTTCAGTCTTACCAAAATGAGCGATTTGGTCCCACCGAGTTTGCCTGACCAACTCTCTATTTGCCTATTACAGAAATCTGTCTCATTGAGTTTATGTGATCTGTCTCACCGAGATTACGTTATGCCCTAACCATAATGTAATTGGTCCCACCGAGTTGACATGTCGGTCCCACCGAAAATCCTAACATTCACATTTTGAACTAAATCGGTTTGACGAGTTTTATGATT